>NW_024599490.1:0-34355 GCF_004379255.2 Salvia splendens
TGATGGAAGTGCACAAACCATATAAAGAACAACCAGGAAATTTTTCTTCTTATAATCAAGACAAAAGACAGATGTTGTTCTTTTTCGAATTTCCAAGTATCCCCATGTAACGAGTAATGTACTAGATTCGGCATTGATAACTTTATATTCGAGAATTCAATGATCCTCTTTTTCCTTGTAATATCTGTCTTTCTTCTTAAATATACCTTCTATCTCTATATTGTCGTATTATACGTGGCTTTGTTATACTGGTGCTGAGATGTTAGGCAAATTCTCTGTAAAGGTTGAACCTGATGAAGTAAATGCTCTTGCTCAATTGATGACGTGGAAGACTGCTGTCGCCGATATTCCATACGGTGGTGCTAAAGGTGGAATAGGATGCTCACCAAAAGATTTTAAGTTTTAGTGAGTTAGAACGTCTTACACGTGTCTTCACACAGAAGATACATGACCTTATTGGGGTCAATACTGACGTCCCAGCCCGGATATGGGCACTAATGCTCAGGTTAATGTCCTCTTCCTTATTTGAAATATAATCCCATTTAAATTTTTTCCTTCATAAGAATAAGTACAAATATATGCGTTTTGTAGACTATGGCTTGGATTTTGGACGAGTACTCAAAATTCCATGGTTATTCACCTGCAGTCGTTACGGGAAACCAATTGTAAGTATAATTCAAACTATAAACTTAATCGCTATTCCAAATTAAGAATATCATCTCATTGCATAAGTGTCTTGTTTATTGGTATCTCAGGATCTTGGGTGGTTCACTGGGTAGAGATGCAGCAACTGGGCGTGGAGTTGTTTACGCCACTGAAGCTTTACTTGCTGAACATGGAAAGTCCGTTAAGGGATTGACTTTTGCTATTCAGGTATGAAGTGAATTTCACTTCATATATTCTCGTCAAAGTAACATTTTAAAAAAGCTCAGCATCTAATGTTTGTACATTATGCAGGGTTTTGGCAATGTTGGATCATGGGCTGCAAAGCTCTTCCATGAAAGAGGTGGAAAGGTTGTTGCAGTGAGTGATATCACTGGAGCAGTGAGAAATCCTAATGGTATTGACATACATGCATTGCTTAAGCATAAGGAGGCAACAGGAAAGCTAGCCGATTTCAGTGGTGCTGACGTGATGGACTCAAATGATTTGCTAACTCAGGAATGTGATGTTCTCGTACCATGTGCTCTAGCGGAGTTTTAAACAGGTTGAACATTTTATTCTAGCAGATGAATTCCCCTAAATGCTTGTTAAGTTATTATATCTTCTGCTCTGATTGCTTTTCCTCTACAAGTTAAAGTGCTCCTTTTCTCTCTTTAAAAAGGGATAAACTTTAGAAGGAGCTGTAGTTTCATTGGATTCTTTTTCCTCTTTGTTATGCTCCTCGAATAGCAGCTAGTTTTATTCCATCAAACAATTTGATGTTATATGAATAACTATGTTCCTGAATAATCAATCTAAACCACAACTGAGTTTTATAGTAATTTAAGGAGTTCCTCAAGTGAATTCTATCTTGAAACTAAACAAGTAACAAGGACCGAAAACATGGATCTGTTTATTTGGTGTAGTGTCAATATTCTGCGAAATTATTTTTGTTTCTGGATTAACTGAATATAGAAATGGTAAGACTTTCTATGATACTTTCTGTTTCAGCTTTCGCTAATCTATGAATCACTGTATCAATTACGGATGAACTACCGTAATTGAACAAAGATAAGCTCTGCGATATAGTGGTCCATAATTGAAAATAAAGAGAAGCATACACTCACATAGATAATGAAGAAAATTCGACTAACAACATACGAGTATTTCATTTGAAAGACAGATCAGGATGGGGAGGAAAGGGATTAGGCATATTACCGCATGCTCACAGTTGTTCATACGTGTTTCAGTGGTTAGTTATAATTCTTGCATGCTACATTGTACCTGACTTGTATTGGTTATTTTCTTTGTTGAAGAGAAAATGCGGGCGATGTCAGAGCCAAGTTTGTCATAGAGGCTGCTAATCATCCAACTGATCCAGATGCCGATGAGGTCCAAACTTTTGCTCTTGTTTTTAAGGACCTTCAACTAATATAGTCAATATTCTAATCAAATTGCTCCACTTCTGCAGATTTTATCAAAAAAGGGTGTTGTAATTCTTCCCGATATATATGCAAATGCAGGAGGAGTGACCGTTAGTTATTTTGAGTGGGTGCAGGTAAGGGTTCCCTTCTTCTGCTCAATTTATTACTCCCTAAGATGCAATTGAAATGCTTCATTATGTTATAATCTGTGTCGTTCCAAATATGTTAATCAATATATGATCCTTTTGAAATTTTCTTGTTGATACTGCGAAATTGTGTGTGCAGACATTCAAGGGTTTATGTGGGATGAGGATAAGGTGAATGCAGAACTTAAGAGATACATGACAAAGGCCTTCCACAACATCAAGGGCATGTGCCAGTCGCACGATTGCAACCTTCGGATGGGTGCATTTACATTGGGGGTCAACCGTGTTGCTCGTGCTACTCTACTGAGGGGTTGGGAAGCTTAACATCCTTGTGCACATCATATATTTGCCTCAACTGCTGCTTCAAAGATCAAGACAAAGCTGTTTGAAAATTTTCTTTGTTTCGTTAATCGTCTGCAAGGCTGAGAAGACACCTATTGTTTCAAAGAAACGGCCTCGATTTTTTCTTAATTTCCGAACTACAGTTGCCTTTTGAACTATGTGATGTGAACTTGCAGAAAGAAACGAAGGTGGTAGTTGAGTATCAACTCATTCTCACCTCCAAATTCTTGCAAATATCACATGAATTTATGAGATCTCATTCTTGGAAATTATGCTATTACAAAAAAAAATGCTTGGTTTATATTGCCTTCCTTCTGTGGAGAGTTGCAGTATTTAGTCTCATCAATACTCTTTTTTTTTGGATGGATAAATGGATTTAATTTTTTAGGTTGAGTCACGAGAGGACTCGAACATGAGGTGAAACCTTTTGCCTCAGAAATTAACCTTTTTACTGCTTTGGCAACTCACTCACACATCTCATCATTACTCTTTCACATGTTCTGTTGGGTCAGAGATCTTTTTTATAATGAGAATATCATCTTTCTGTTGGGTCAAAAGGATTAATTTTTTTGAATTTCTGCCATCTTTTATTTAATGTGAATATCATCTTTTTTACTACTCTGGTCCTAGCGAATCCTCTATTATGCATAAAAATACAGCACAAAATGTTGTGCAAATATTTTATCATAGTTATAATTCTTGACATGCAATACTAGTAATTAGCTCAAAAATATTTTATCCTATATTTTTTTTCATTTCGTGGTTAATTATTTTATATATTTGATTATTTAAATATTTTAACCTAGAATTTTTTCTTTCGGTGTAAATTATTTTATATATTTGATTAAAGGTTCTTGTACTAAAGCAATTTATTTCATTATTATATTCTTTACAATTTTTGTTCTATTAGGTTCTTATTCTAATTTATTTTGATTAAATAGATATTTTGTTTTGACCTTTATTTAATGGACTTCGGAATTTGACTTAAATTTTTTTTGTTTTAATTAAATTTATTTATTTTAACATTTTTGTTTTGAATTAATTTAGTTGCGATAAATAGAAAAGTATCAATAAAGTTTTCATTTTCGCAATGATTCTTGAGTTGATATTGCAACTAAATTAATATCGCAATAAATAGAAGAAAATGGAAAAGTAAATAAAATTAATTAACACAAGAAAAGTTAATTAAATTCTGGAGTCCGTTAAAAAAGATTCAACCAAATTACAAATAAAAATATAAAAACCTCTTAATTTAAAATGCGTTAGTATATGGACCTAACGAAATAAAATATTATATGCACTAATACACTTTCATGTGTATAAAAACCTCTTAATTTAAAATGCGTTAGTATATGGACCTAACGAAATAAAATATTATATGCACTGATACACTTTCATGTGTATAAAAACCTCTTAATTTAAAATGCGTTAATATATGGACCTAACGAAATAAAATATTATATGCACTGATACACTTTTCATTCACATGTAGTAGAATTTACTGAATAAATGAGATAATTTTGAATAATTTACAAAATGTTGGCCGATTATGAACCTTCTCGTTGCTCAATCAATCGTGCGCAGCTCGTCTGACTTCGTCGATTGTGGGTTGGATTTCCTAAGCTATGGGTAGGGGTGCTTAATCGGTTCTTGATTAACCGGAACCAACCGGTTAATTGAGGAATCGGAACCGGAATATTCGGTTCCGGTTCTAATCGGTACCGATCGGTTCCTAACCGGGAACCGGATTAAATTTAATTTATATTTTATAATTTCATATTAATATAACTTAATATACTATTACTAGTATTCAAGTTTCTTAACCCTATTTTATAATTTAGGTATGGACTTATCGAATATTTTTAGGTGTTGGGACTTTTTTAGGTATTTAATTATTTAAATTTGTAGTTATTGGATGATGAATATTGTTGCTTTGTTAGTTTTTTCTATTTGACTTATGTTTATTCGTACTTTTAAGTATTAAGTTCCTGAATTTTTATATTTTTAGATGTTGTATTTTAATTTTTTTGGTATAGAATTATTTAAATTTTTATTCGAATAAAAATTTATATTTAAATTAGATGACAAACCGGTTCTTCGGTTCTAAACTGGAACCGGCCGGTTCTTAACCGACCGATTCCAGTTCCGGAATTTAGAAAATTTTGTAATCGGTCAACCGGTCCGATTCCAACCGAATCCGCCCATATAAGCACCCCTAGCTATGGGTACGTACCACTATATTTTTGGGCAAATTAGAATTTTAGGTAATTCAAAACATAAGTGATGGACAGGTTAATCTGTTCAAATTAATTTTCACAAATTTGAGGTTTTGAACGAAACACATTGCAATAGATTTTAGATTTTGAGGGATGCATTATTATACTATACCAAACACCATATAGTTTTAAAAAATCTAAACCATAGATATGTGAAAACCATGCTATCTCTAAAACCTTGTTAGAGACTAATGGGGTACCGAACGCCATAAGAATAAAAGCGGGCTAAACGGATTAGCCCGGTAAATTAGTGGGTTAGGGCTGTAATTTTGTAACCCGAATATAAAACGGGCTAAACGGGTTAGCCTGAATGCGTTGCGGGTTAGATCGGCCCGACGGATTGCAACTTTTAATTAAAAAATATTAAGTGTTAGGAGGTTTTTAGTATTTTTTAATTTCATGTGGCACAATCATTACACTTATTTAATCTCCATTATACACTTTTCCACTCGATCCAATAATATCAACTTTCAAATTCCACATCGACTCATTATTCCAACGTCCGATCATCTGACACTACTGTCTTACCACCACTAAAGCCAATCAAGAAAAAATTAAGAACTAACCTATCAAAATCTCAATATATTTATCATTTTTATAATGATTCATGTAAGATATGATTTTTAATTTTCTAAAAGAATTAATTATGAAGAATGCCAAAATAATGACACGAACACAAGCTTTAATTTATGTTGTAGTTGATCGAGATGAAAGACTTCTTTCCAACTATTATTGAAGAAAACTATGAAAATTTGAAGATTTATATGATTCTAAAACTAAGAAAAAAAATATCTAAAATTTAAAATCATTTATAGAGGAAAATTTTGATACAAGAGATTATTTTCAAAGCTTTTAGGCCTGAATAGCCCGATGAGTTAGCCCGGAACCCTACAGGTTAGGCTTAGAGTTGAAAATTTATGACCCGAAATATTTATAACCCGAATAGCATGCACCCAAATAGTTCGGCAACCCGAGTGGGTTTCTAGTAGAGTTAGAGAGAAGAATTGGTAAAGTGGGAAAGAGTGAGAAAAAATGTTCAAAGTGAGAGAGAAGAAGAGAAAAAATGAGAGATTTTGGAATATGAGTCTCAATTCGCCGACCTTTCGAGCTAATGGTTTAAATTCGCTGACCTTTTATAATATGAGCTCGAGGCATGCGAATTTTTCAGAATAAGGATTTTTTTACTTTTTATATTTTTCTCTCTTCATTTTTCTTATTATTTCCCTCCCAAAAATTATAAATTAACTAAACTACCCTTTTAATTCAATTTCTCAAAAATTTAATCTGCTCCGCTCCGAATTTAATCAAAATTCTCACACCACTTCACCACCGGCCTTCGCCTCCACTCTCCACTTCGCCACCTCCGCCTTCACTTTTGAGAAATTGAATCAAAAGGATATTTTAGTATTATAATTTCTGGGAGGGAGATAATAAGAAAATGAAGAGAAAAAAATATAAAAAAGGTAAAAAAAATATCTTATTTTGAAAAAATCGCATACTTCGAGCCCATATTTTGAAAAAAAATTCTTATTTTTAATCCTAATCTTAAAAGGTCAGCGAATTGAGACTCATATTCCAAAATCTCTCGAGAAGGAATAGTGAAAGTAATATTAGTAGATTGTGAGGTACACATCTTAAAATAGAAAGTTTAAAACTTTTCTATTTTAAAAGAGCAGAAAAAATGGAAATATCTTCTACTTTCAAGGGAAATATATAGTATTAGTAAGAGCATCCCCAATCGTGCTCTTAGCTCAGAGCATGTTGTGCGCTCGGTCCCACTTTTATACATTTTGTTAGGATTGGTATACTGAAAAGCATATTTCGAGCATGTTGCACGGATAGAATTGCTTGTATACAATAAACTCTACAATCCACTTTTAACCCAAGGCGAGAAGAAGTAATTTTATCACATTGGTGTTTGCTTATGCATATATAAGATGTTTCTCAAACATTTAAATATATAAAAAGCAAATAAGTCTAATTCTTCTACATAGTAGACTGGTCGTGAATGACGTTCATAGAAGGTGACGCAGTAGTAAGACTTAGATATATGCGGACTGACATTGCAACCTTTCACGCTAGGTAGTCTAGGCCTATTTGGGTTGTGAAATTCTTATTTTTCTTTGTTCAGAACTGATCGTGTTACCTTAAAGTGGACGACGCCCACAACCGGTCTACTAAAACAAAGACTTAGACTTTGTCAAGTTACTTATACATTTAAACATGTAATAAACATACATTAAATGTAATACATAACAACATTATGACAAAATAAACTGTTTCATCCATTGGAAAATAAAATAAAGAGTTTTACAGTATTCAATCACTCGAAAGGTGATTTCTAGTATACAAACTCTAACACCTCACCCCACCCAGCATCGAGCAGTAGTACACCGCGACCACGTCGATGCACACTAACTGTTGTTTGACGACTATTTCGCTGAGCAGCCGCGGTTTGGGGACAACTTCTTCTGGCGGCGTTTTAGGATGCACCGAGATCTATTTATGCGTATCGTGAACGATTTAGAGCGTCAGTACTAGTACTTCTGATTCAGGGAGGATGCGAGTGGCAGACCTGGTCACTCGCCTATACAGAAGTGCACTGCTGCAATTAGCAGTTGGCTTACAGGGAGGCCCGGCCGACATGTTCGACGAGTACCTCCATATCGGCGAGACGACTGCCCGCGAATGTCTCAAGTATTTTTGTTAAGGCGTCATTCAAATATTTGGGGAGAGGTACCTGCGGAAGCCTACCCCCCAAGACTGCCATGATCTGATGGATATGCACGGGTCGGTGCATGGGTTTCCAGGGATGTTGGGCAGTATAGATTGCATGCATTGGGAGTGGAAGAACTGCCCCACCGCCTGGAAGGGGCACTACACGACCGGCTTCAAAGGCAAGAATCCCACAATGATCCTCAAAGCCGTAGCTGACTACCGGCTGTGGATTTAGCATGCATATTTTGGGGTAGCAGGGTCGAAGAACGACATCAACGTCCTCCAGCCGTCGCCCCCTTTCAACGATCAGTGCATGGGCATCGGCTCGGCCATCAGTTTTGTCGCCAACGGCAACCAACATGATATGAGCTACTATTTAGCGGATGGGATATACTCTAGGTGGCCCATCTTTGTGAAGACGATCAGATGTCCAATCGAAGAAAAGAAGGTCTACTTTGCTAGCCGACAGGAGGCAGCGCGCAAGGATGTGGAGCGGGTATTTGGTGTGCTCCAAGCTCGATGAGCGGCGGTGAAGGATCCAACCCGTTTGTGGTATGACGACTACATTGCTGATGTCATGTACGCATGTATTATCATGCACAACATGATCGTTGAACAAGAAGGTTCAGAACTGACTGATTGGATCAATGAAGATGACGTCTGGCCAAGCCACGGCGTGGCCACCGCCAGTGTACGAACGGGGATACCTCATGATGACGCCGGACGACTCCAAGCACATGCCGACATGCGCCAACAAGAAGCTCATATTCGACTCCAACAAGATATAATTGAAGAGTTGTGGGTGCGGAGGAGTGCATGTTGATATTTATAATGTAATTTGTTGAAATTGTTTTTTTTTAATTGTACCTTTTTAATGTTTTTAATTTAATGAAATTATGATGACAATTTCTCCGTATTTGTGTCGAAATTTTAATTCTGTATTATTAAAATGAGAATTTGTTTATTGGGACGTCCTAGTGCTAGTTCTAGTACTTGTCCATTATTGTGCAGTTAGATGTCATAGTGATATGGTAGTAGGGTGAGAAATCCTAATGACATGGTAGAAGGTGTTTTTGGGAAGTCCTAGTCCGTGCGGAAGTCTTTCGATGCTATAATAAGATTGAAAAAAGTTAGGCCACATTCATAAAAGTGATCAAGATGGTAGCTATCACTATTATGTCAGCTGTGAGCTTCGAAGATAGAACTTTTCCCAGTCAAATAAAATGATAATTCAGCAATCAATACAATGTTCCATCACTATTCAAACAAACTGCCCCATCCAAATTCATGTCTCGTGCATTATTAATTTCTATATTTCTTTAAAAGCAAACCTAAAAAAGCAATGAAAATTATCTTCTTCTTCAACATGACACCTCTATTCAGCGACGCATTTGCAGACGTTATTATCTGCAAAGAGAGCGAGAGAAGCGCTCTCTCAACGTTCCGGAACGATCTAGAAGACTCCAGCGACCGCCTCTCATCCTGGCGCGGCGCAGACTGCTGCCATTGGGAAGGCGTCATCTGCGACAACCTCACCGGCCAAGTCCGCGAGCTCCGCCTCCGCAACCCTCACAACGCTGCCTGCTCTAGCCGGAGCTACGGCGCGGCTGAATTCCAAGCTTACGACATTCACAAATTGGGCGGGAGATTGAATCCATCTCTCCTCCAATTGGAGTTTTTGAATCACTTGGATCTCAGCTGCAACGATTTCCACGGCGCGCCCGGACTTCATCTCCTCCATGAGAAACCTACACTACATTGATCTCTCTAGCTGCGGATTCCACGGTGCTGTCCCTAGCCGAATCGCGAACCTCTCGCGCCTTCGCCATCTGAATCTCGGAGATCCGTTCCCAATTTTCGCCGAGAGCAAGCTTAGGGTTAGCAGTATGCAGTGGCTTCGGCATCTTTCTTCACTGGAGCATCTCGATTTGACCGGCGCCGATGCTAGCAGCGCGAGCGATTGGCTCGGATCACTCGGAAATCTCCATTCTCTGCTCGATCTCCGCCTCTCGAGGTGCGGATTGCCGCCTGTTATCTCCGGCAATGCCGCGAATCTCTCACGTCTTGCTCAGCTTCATCTCTCTTGGAACAATTTCGATTCCCCGCTCCCTCGCTGGATTTACAGCCTCACCGATTTGGTGAGCCTGAATTTGAGCCATTGTGGATTCTACGATCACCTTCCCACCGGATTGCAAAACATGACGAAGCTCGAATACCTAAATCTGTCGTCGAATCACTTTACTTCCAATTTCCCGCCATGCATAACCAGATTGAGCAATCTCAAGGTTTTAGCAGCTGCAGGCAACATCATTGAAGGGGAACTCCCTGCTACAATGGATAATTTGACATCTTTGGTGACTCTAGAGTTGTCTCTGAACAGAATTGGGGGAATGCTACCGAAATCTCTAAGCAATCTCTGCAATCTCCAAGAGTTGTATCTGTACATAAACACCTTCTCTGGAGGTTTACCGGATTTTTCCGGCTGCATTTCACACAATTTGCGAGTTTTGTATTTGGGATGGAACAATCTCTCCGGTCCATTGCCGAGTAATCTCAAACAAGCAGCTAAATTGAGAGAGCTTGACCTCACATACAACAAGCTCACCGGGCCTCTCCCTTCGAGTCTCGGAGAATTACAGGAGTTAGAATCTCTCGTTATATCGGATAATTCTTTCTAAGGTATCGTCTCTAAGTCACACTTCAGAAACCTTTCGTGATTGAAGATATTCCGCGCGAATGGCAACAGGTTCACCTTCAAGCCGAGCAGAGACTGGATCCCGCCTTTCCAACTCCATGGCTTGACGCTGAGATCATGGCGGCTGGGGCCTGAGTTTCCGCCATGGATCAAACATTTGAAGCATTTGCAGTATCTGAGCTTGGCGAATACAGGGATCGAGGATGCCATTCCGTCTTGGTTCTGGAGATTAACCCCGCAGTTAGTATCTAAACCTCTCTAGCAACATGATCAAAGGACAAATCCCGAGTTTACTAGATTTCGGAATGAGCAGAAATATAGCTGTTGATATGAAGCACAATCTCATCACCGGTCCCTTGCCTCGTGTCTCGTCGAATGTGACCATTCTCAACTTGTCATTCAACAGCATTTCGGGTTCGATGCATCAATTCCTCTGTGAAAATTCAGAGAGGAATATGAGGCTGGAGATTCTTGACCTCGCCAACAATTACTTATCCGGAGAGATTCCAGACTGCTGGGGAAACTGGTCGTCTCTGAGCGTGCTGAGGCTGCAGGCAAACAATCTCACCGGAAAAATCCCAAGCTCGGTCGGGCTCTTGACAAGGCTGCAATCCTTGCACCTGCGCGGGAACAACGATCTCTCAGGGTCGCTGCAAAACTGCACTGGTCTCATGTTGTTGGATCTGGGCCCCAATCATTTCTCGGGGCGTATACCTAGCTGGATTCATCGGCTCTCAGAGTTGGTGGTGTTCAACCTTCGTCTCAACAGGTTCTGGGGCGAGATCCCGGTGGAGCTCTGCCTTCTCAGCCGCATCTAGGCGCTGGACCTAGCGGGCAACAATCTGTCCGGGCGGATACCCTCGTGCTTCGACGGTTTCAATGTGATGGTGTGGAGGCAGAAGCCGGGCGAACGCATGTACTATTCTGCAGACGACACGTTGGTGTCGTTCCCGACAGCCAGTATCTCGTTGTGAAGGGGAGGCTCGGGTTGTACAGCAACATTCTGCATTGGGTGATGACGTTGGATATCTCAGACAACAACTTAACAGGTCCGATTCCTGCTGCAATAACGTCGCTTTCCAAGCTGCAAGGGCTGAACCTATCAAGAAACAGCTTGACAGGAAGGATCCCAGAGCATATCGGCGGCATGAGCTTGCTCGAATCGCTTGACATATCCAAGAACAAGCTGTCGGGAGAGATCCCTCAGACGATTGCAGAGTTGTCGTTTCTGGGTAATCTGAACTTGTCGTGTAATAAGTTAACCGGGAGGATCCCATCGAGCACTCAGCTCCAAGGCTTTGATGCGTCGAGCTTCGCTGGCAACGAGCTCTGTGGAGCTCCGCTGTTGGAGAGCTGTGGCGGGAATGAGGGGATTACAGTTGGTGGCGAGGATGAAGAGGAGAGGGCGAAGTTGATATTTGAAACGGAGGAGTTCGGATTGGTTTTGAGCATAGTACTAGGATTTGCAGTTGGTTTTTGGACAGTTATAGTGTCTTTGGTGGTGAATGTGTCATGGAGAAATGCCTATTTCGGGGTGCTAACGAGGATGGGGAATTACGTTTATTATGTGTGGGTTAAATTCTTGCTCCGGTGATTCCACATCGTTGGTTGGTGCTGCTGTTTCAGCTCATGAGTTTGTAGGCAGAAAGGTGAAATCAGTGGAAGCATACAAAGTAGGAATCATAGGACTCCATATTTAAACTTATGGAAAAACAGAAGATCTCAATATCTATAAAATCCTAGCATATTGTTTTTTTACAGTTCAAAATTAACCTAGGAAATTTGTTATATTTATTGAACAATTCAAGCAATTCACAACTCATATTCAAATATAATATTGTGTCTATATGGTATCAGAGCAATGTCGATAAGACACTGTCTCGACTAGCGATGTCAGTGTCACGACCGCACTTTGCTAAGGATAGCGAAGGTGGGTAAACCGTGACTAATGAGAGGGATTAATGAAGCGGGGAAAGAAAGGGGTAAAAACTTGAGAAACTTGCGCAAAGGCCAAATCGAATAATATCATAAAATAGAAGCCAAGTACTGGGTTACATAGTCTTGGAAACAGAAATGACATCTCATCAAAATAAATACGAATTCGATGGTGAGATTCTACGATTCTCACTTAACAAAATACAGTGGAATGAGTCCTTACTAAACGACTTCGTGTATGAAAACACGAAATGTTGGAAGATCCACTTGGTTATTTAACATACATCGACTCCGATCATCACTCCTTCTTCTTGACGCTCAATCTGCACATTTAGAAATACATGCAGGGCTGAGTACAGGAGTACTCAGTGGACACGTGCCGAAAATCAAAACATACATTATATACAGTTGTCATCCATCAAAGTAACACACATGGTTTTTCTTAAAAGGCCCGAGCTTACTAAATTCTTTTGTGAGCTTAAAAGTCCGACTGCGCAGACTAAGTTCTTTCATCATTTATCATTCATCATTCATCATTCGCCATATCTAAACATTCAAGCGTCGGGGAGGTGGCCACCTCCCGCGGTCACCCATCATTCCATCGTGCCGGGAAGGTGGCCACCTTCCGCGGACACTCATCATTCCATCGTTTACACTAGTCTGTGTTGGGATTTTACCCACTCTCAGACCCGAATTCGTTTAACGTTTTGGGGTTACCAAAACAAATAGGCATATAGCCAGTAGATAGGCATCATCAAAACAATTATTTATGGTATGAAAACAACCTGAAAAAGAATCATAGCTCCATTTAAGAAAAATATGACATTTCATAATTTCGCAAGTATTTGATTTGTATCCACACTAATGTGTTGGATATTAAAAGAAAGTCCACCTGATGTGCTTATCTTTAGTTAACAATTCCCATGTTGGCCTCACTTTGCCCTCGAGCAAAATTGCCTTACTTGGTAATCATTCTCAGTTGTGGACTGATGTCCTGCCCCAGCCCTTCTTTTCCTTGCTCCTCTTCCTCCCCCTTGTTGCTTCTCTCCTTGGTATTTTGTGAAATTTGTGGTGTCGAAGAGTGGGGGAGAGGAGAAGGGGTGGTGGCTGCTTTTATAGGCCTCAAGCCTTGGCATTTTGTGCATGAGATCTTGGGAAGTTGAGCTTCTAATTTGGCGTTGTATCTTAGCTCTCTTTCGAGCTTGGTGTTTAGCCTTGTATGCCAATTTGGTGCAAGTTATGGGGCTGCTTCTCTGCTGTTTCATCAGCCTCGGTTTTGAGGAGGATCTACCTTGCTCTTTTTTAGCCTAGGCGATGACCTCACCTTACTATTCTCATTGTCTCTATTCCAAGGTGTGGAGATTTGAGAATACTTGCTTTCTGCCCAAGCTTTGGACCTTGGCAGCTTGTGTGATGATAAAGATTCTACAAATCCTAGCATTTTACTATTTTAGTGAAACTCCAACTCTAGCTCTTTGTGTGATCCATTTCTAATACCCCTTTTGGCGTTTCACTTTTGCAGGATTCTTGGTGTAACTTGGCTGTCCATTTGGAGCTTTTTGGGGGTGGAATCGATGGGAAGGAGAGAAGAAGAAAGGAATCTTGTGTGTAGCTAGGAGGTGCAGAGTAGCTTAGGGATGTGTTGTCTCTTTCATCCACGTATTCCAACTTGTATAGCATGTATTGTACCTTAATATACACATGTATATTCCACATAGGCTTGCAAATTTAATCCGCGGTTTCGGGTATACCTGACCCCGACCCAATACCCGACTGGTTTTGGGTACCCGAAACCCAAAAATATGGGTTCAGGTACGGATTTGGGTAGTTAATGTTAGAATTTTTGGGGTTTAGGGTACCCGAAACCCGTATTAGGGTACCCGACTAATACCCGATTAATTATGTATTTGAGATAAATATTTTTATTTAGTATAGGGGCATAGGCCCGTAGGGTAAATATAGGGTAAATTTATTTAATCTCTTTTACATTTCAATTTATGCCAAAAATTTCTTTATTTTAAAATTAAGTAGTGTCTATTTGGACTATTTGTCTAATGTCTATTTTATATATATTTGAAATTTAGAGAAAGATAAAACATTAGAATTTAGAATTGAAGTTTACACTTTTAATAATAGTCAATAAATAGTAGCATTGTGTTATTTTTAATAATTTCTATTCTCATCACAATATATTTTATATAAAATAATAAATTTGAAATATAATAATTTCAGGTTTGGGTACGATTGGATAGTTGGGTTTGGGTACCCGCATCGGGTATTAGGGTACCCGAATTCAATACGGATCGGGTATTGGGTATGATATTTTTTAGATTTCAGGTTCGGGATCTGAATTTCCGGTTTAGGTACCCACGGGTACCCAAATTTACAAGCCTAATTCCACATTTCTCAATTAAAGGTATTTCTCTCACTTTCTCTTGAAATCAAGAATCTCATAACACTTTATTTCCAAAACAAACAATTAGCATTCAAAAGTCGAGATCACACGACAACCCAACAATTACAAATTCTACGCGGCTTCTAAAATTAATTATGCTACTAAATCCAATTCATCTCGAAAGAAAGGAATGAAAATTCGGGGCGTACAGTCAGTATAGCCCGCAACCCGTGGACAAGCCCGAATAGCCTGCCAAATAAGGACAAGGTTGAAAATTTCTAGCCTGAAAAAATTAAAACACGCTTAGCCCGCAACCCGTTATGGCTAGACCCGAAAACACGATTGGCTAGTCCGAAACCGATAAAATTTCTATTATTCTATTTTTTTACTCCTAATTCGGCACTTAATTGATTAATTTTATTAACTAAAATTAACTTTCAATTTTATGTTAAATATACAATTATATATTAAATTAATATTTTTATAATTAATAATAAATTAAAAACTTCAAATTTGCTAAAATATACTTAATTTCTAAAATGCATTTAAATATTCACGAAATTCTCAAATATTAGTATTTGATCATGTTTATGTTTGAGTTTAAACATATCTCAATTTATCATATTAATTGTTTTACATATTATTAATATAACTAATTTTATCACTTTTATTAGATTGATCGCATGTAAATTTTATAACTTGAAAGATAACACAACCCGATGGACCCACAACCCGAGTTGGGGTGGTCCGAAACCCGATGGGAAAACCAGATTGACATCCCTAGACTCTCGACACAAATCATGACGGAAAATCAATTGCGCCATCTTAAAACCCTAATTGAATGTACATTTCAAGATTAATTTCTCAATATAAATCAAACCATATTAATCATCGTCAATAAACAATAATTGGGGCAAAAATATTTTATAAGGTACAAAGAGATGAAGAAAAACTGAGAGTGCAATTGAAACTTGGGTAAGGAAGGTACCAATAGTTTTTGTTTCTTCTCTATCCGAATAAAAATGATGAAAAATTAAAATTACTCCCTCCGTTTCTGAAATATTAAAATTACTTCATCCATTTTTGAAAATTAATTAACTTCCTCCGTGTTTTAAAATTTATCACTTATTTTCATTTTCGTATGTTCCAAAAAAATTGTCACATTTCACTTTTATCATTTTTTATAGTAGATGTCACATTCCACTAATTCATTTTCACTCACATTTTATCATAAAACTAATATACAAATGTATGAGTCACATTCTACTAATTTTTTCAACACACTTTCTATTACATTTCTTAAATTTTGTGTCGGGTCAAATGATGACAAATTATTAAAGACTATGGGAGTATGTTATTGCAAGATTGACTTTACCTTTTTCAACCTATTAGATTATATTTTGAATCGGTAAAATATCTTTTCAATCCATATTATATACTTCCCATGTCCCCTAAAAATAAGAACTTTTAAAATAGTACGGGTTGTAATGTAAATTTGATAAAGTAAGAGAGATATAAAAAAAATGTGTTATTAGAAAATAAGTTTTACCTTATTAGAGAGAAAGAAATTTCCTTAAATAGAGAGTTTCTATTTTTGAAGGACAGACCAAAAAAGAAAGAATTTTTATTTTTAGGGGAGGAAGAAAATAGTACTTATTAATTTATTTGGAAACTGATACTTTGATTTTAATTTACTAAAAATTACATAAATAGTGTCTAAACTTTGAAGTATGCACATACACAATTCCTATAAAACAGTACTCCTCTTAAACTTTGCATTTTTTTAAAAAAAATTATTACATACTTACACCGTTCCATAATTATGCACTCTTTCCTTTTTAGTCCGCTCCACAAGAATATGCACTTTTCAGTTTTGGAAACTTTTTTCACTCTAATGAGATGAGACTCATTCTCCACTAACAATACTTTAATTACTTTTTCTCTCTACATCTCTCTTATTTTTCCAATTTTGTATTAAAACTCGTGTCGAACTTAAAGTGCATATTCTTTGAGGACGGAGGAAGTAGTATTTTTTTACTATAAATACTCCATCTCATTCTTTCCATTTCCCATCAACATCTTTATCTTTATTGTACTTTTATTTAAAGTTCTAATCTTGAATTTTTTCTTTCCTCTCAAGTAACACGAACATTAAAAATGATATTAAAGTATTAAATTATTGAGTCATAAATGCATATAAGAGAGGGAGATGATACAAACAAGAATGTATCTAAATCTAGACCGCTCAAATCTAGACCCTAGGATTAAGTGATCTAATAGTCAATAATTAACTAAAAACACGGAATGTTATTATTAATCAGTTCTCGATCATTTTATAAAATCATAGTTTGATGTCATTTTTAGATCATTTTATATCATCCTTTATTAAAATTACTTTAAAAAACACTAACAATGACCTAAAATGCCATTGGTATGATTTTGTTCAGTGTTTTTATATTTAGATATAGTTTTGTATGGATTAAAATCCTGATTGATAAGTCATAAGTTAGTGTAATTGTTGGTGTAATAAATTCTTAATTACACAATTAAAACATTATACACTAGAAGTGCGTTAATCTCTATCCGCTACAATCCAAAGTCAGTTTTTGTCGTAGAGTTTCTAGGTTTCATATCGCGCCATTGCCATCCGAGTTCTTGAATCTTTCCACATGCAGCGCCAATTGTTGATTTGAGTAGGTAACAATGCAAAACAAACTTCAACAACGAGGATTTGCATGGTTCGTCAATTGACTACATCCACGGGAAAACATGCACTCAAACTTTCACCTCCATGAAACTGTTGGATCACAATACAAATTGTGAAAGAAACAATGAATGAGAATTATATGATTCAAAACCACAAAGTTGAATCCACACCACTAAATCTAGAACTCTCAAGGAACAAGAAATCAGATGAACTTCTGTTTCTCTTTTCCCCAATTTCTGCTACTTGAACTGATCCTCAACTCCTCCTTTTAAATCTGGTCCAAATCATAAGATTGTCTTCTCTAATTAAATCTCAACCCTCCACTGGATTCAGTTTTAATTATAGATTGAAATTTTGATACTTATGTGTACTATTTCACATGTTGTCTCAAAAATGGAATCAAATTTTATGGTTAAAATATTTAAATTATTCAAGAATAAATATAGAACATGTTCTTATTTCATTTATTTTATTTGAGTTTTCATGTATTTTAATCTTGATGAAACACTAATATGGTCCAACGTGTACTTAATTGTCTAAAGATCGCAAGTATTTATGACTACACTATCCAATGACCTATAAGTTATCATAACTTTCAAGATCAAATGATCATCTTTAAAAATATGAGAATTACTGTGTATATACCATTTTGAATAAATCCAAATTTTGTTTTGATTGAAATTAAGATTAAAATAAAATTAGAGACTCGATCTCTAAATATGGAGTTATGATCCCCAAGTTCTACGTATAAATACCTTAATAGAATCTCATTCCTATTAACCGAAAAGAAACAAATTCTTTCAAGGATATTTTACATTTGAAAATGATTTCCTCATTTCAGAATCCATCAAACAACGTCATGAATATGTACACTTCCGTTTTTAAGTTTATTTATTATTTTGACATATATTGCATGTAAATCATTGATGGAGTACGGACTAAACAAGCCCAACAGCAGTGACGGCCCATCAGCCCAAAGCCCAAGGAAGAGTATCAGATCGGCATTACCAAAGAGTTCGGCCCCAGCCTACAGCTCGGTAAAAGCCAACCAATCAGTTCGGCATTACCAAAGAGTTCGGCCCCAGCCTACAGCTCGGTAAAAGCCGACCAATCAAGCTCTACTCTCAGACCGGCAAAAGCTGCTCGGCAATAGTTCAGCAGTTCGGTCTCAGTATTTGACCGAACTGGGAGATAGTCAACTCATGTCAGAACCTCCACGATCTCCACTACACCCACGATCTATTTAGTGGTGTCAAGCAGTCATTAACTCATGCAGGATAGTGGGCCCATGCAGGATCGCATGACCTCCACGACATCCACAACCATCATTAGTGGTGATGCAAGCCACGATCTTAGTTCAATGTATAAATAGAACTTAGATCAAATAGATTAGGGGGACTCTCCCTCTCGCTCTCTAGAGATAAAATATCAAATAGCAAGTTTGTATTTGTAAGCTGTAGAAAACAGATCAAGCAATACAACTCTGCCCTCTTTTCTTCCCGTGGACGTAGATTTACTTCAGTAAATCGAACCACGTAAATTCTTTGTGTCGTGATCTGTATTTTCCTGCATTCACTAACATCAGAAATTCGCGGATTCATCACTGGCGCCGTCTGTGGAAACAGAGAACCAAATTTGTGATAAAGCGAGTTTTTGATCCTCTTCTACCAAAAAATGCATACCAGATCACATAACACCCGTGCCTCCGTCCGTGATAACCATGAGGAAGCTAATCCAGCAGCCCATAGGCCTGGAAAGCAGCCTCGTGAAAAATCTACTTCCAGTTCTCACGGAGAAGGAACAAGCCGCTCAAAAGGTCCACACACCGAGTCTTCCCAGCAGCCTGATTTGAATGAGGCTGTCAAGCTGTTCTTGGCTGAGAAGCAGGATGAGTTCTTAGCCTTCCTGCAAAAGAGCCAAGAGCCGAAGACGAAAAGGGTGGATTCTCCTTCCTCCTCCAGACATGAAAGTCACTACCGCAGTAGTGCCGTGTCTTCCGGAAAGAAGAATCCTCAACCCGACATGTTCCTGTTCCTCCTCGGTACCGGAACCACAGGAGAACTCCATCTCCTCCGTACCGAAGAGATGTCAGTTCGTCTGAAACGAACTGCAATAAGCCAACGATTGTGAAGTCCAAGCTTCTAAAGAGGATACAAGACCACAATTCAGCTTAAACAAGCAGTTCGTCTAAAACGAACTGCAATAAGCCAACGATTGTGAAGTCCAAGCTTCTAAAGAGGATACAAGACCACAATTCAGCTTAAGAATCAAGCACGTCGTCTGAAACGAACTGCAACAAAAGTCCGATTCACGCGATAAAACTTGCCTGAATTAGGACAAGGGAAAGTCCGATCCACGCGATAAAACTCGCCGAATTAGGACAAGGGAAAGTCCGATCCCCGAATTAGGACAAGGGAAAGTCCGATCCAAGCGATAAAACTCGCCAAATTAGGACACAAGACGAGTCCGGTCAAAGATGTTTATTTCATCAGACCAAAGACGAGTCCGGTCAAAGATGTTTATTTCATCAGACCAAAGACGAGTCCGGTCAAAGATGTTTATTTCATCCGACCAAAGACGAGTCCGGTCAAAAATGTTTATTTCATCCGACCAAAGACGAGTCGGTCAAAGATGTTTATTTCATCAGACCAAAGACGAGTCGGTCAAAGATGTTTATTTCATCAGACCAAAGACGAGTCGGTCAAAGATGTTTATTTCATCAGACCAAAGACGAGTCCGGTCAAAGATGTTTATTTCATCAGACCAAAGACGAGTCCGGTCAAAGATGTTTATTTCATCCGACCAAAGACGAGTCCGGTCAAAAATGTTTATTTCATCCGACAAAGACGAGTCCGGTCAAAGATGTTTATTTCATCAGACCAAAGACGAGTCCGGTCAAAGATGTTTATTTCATCCGACCAAAGACGAGTCCGGTCAAAAATGTTTATTTCATCAGACCAAAGACGAGTCCGGTCAAAGATGTTTATTTCATCAGACCAAAGACGAGTCCGGTCAAAGATGTTATTTCATCAGACAAAGACGAGTCCGGTCAAAGATGTTTATTTCATCAGACCAAAGACAAACATCAACTTACCCCGTACCTTTATCCAGAATGCCGAAGTGACTCGCTTCGCCGAAGTAATTCACTTCGCTTTTCGGGGGGGTAGTGATGGAGTACGGACTAAACAAGCCCAACAGCAGTGACGGCCATCAGCCAAAAGCCCAAGGAAGAGTATCAGATCGGCATTACCAAAGAGTTCGGCCCAGCTACAGCTCGTAAAAGCCAACCAATCAGTTCGGCATTACCAAAGAGTTCGGCCCAGCCTACAGCTCGGTAAAAGCCGACCAATCAAGCTCTACTCTCAGACCGGCAAAAGCTGCTCGGCAATAGTTCAGCAGTTCGGTCTCAGTATTTGACCGAACTGGGAGATAGTCAACTCATGTCAGAACCTCCACGATCTCCACTACACCCACGATCTATTTAGTGGTGTCAAGCAGTCATTAACTCATGCAGGATAGTGGCCCATGCAGGATCGCATGACCTCCACGACATCCACAACCATCATTAGTGGTGATGCAAGCCACGATCTTAGTTCAATGTATAAATAGAACTTAGATCAAATAGATTAGGGGGACTCTCCCTCTCGCTCTCTAGAGATAAAATATCAAATAGCAAGTTTGTATTTGTAAGCTGTAGAAAACAGATCAAGCAATACAACTCTGCCCTCTTTTCTTCCCGTGGACGTAGATTTACTTCAGTAAATCGAACCACGTAAATTCTTTGTGTCGTGATCTGTATTTTCCTGCATTCACTAACATCAGAAATTCGCGGATTCATCAATCATTAATTTTAATTCCAACATATCTTTTATTGAAAACGTAAAACTCATATAGTAAGAATTTTCTTCCCCCATGATAGATCGGAGATTAGCCACCTAAAGGCGAATTTGTAAAATTGCAAAATGTGTTAATTAATATAACTTTCAAACAAACCACGCCGTCTAATCTTCTAATTAATTAATTATAACATACACGAAGGTGCATAGCATAATACTGATAAGGTTTAATGGCTTAGATACATGTTTCTTGCATAACTAAAACGGAAAAACAAGCATTCTTTCTTAATCCTATCTTTGCAACCTTTTCACCTTCCGTAGTGTTCTACTTATCTTAATTACACTCTAATTACAATATTCTATCAAATATATTATTTATTGAAGGGACCATATAATTCTGAATTTGTGGTTTGGACATTAATTTGTAGAATAGGCGGTGGTGCAAATCATGTGTGGCAGTACACATCACATATATCGTGAAGGGAAATCTAGTCTTTTTCGACAAGTGCACCCCCAAAATTGGTTAGTGTTCACGGGTCCACTCTTTTCTTCACAAATATTACATGTCCCATTTACTATATATAGACTATAGTGCTTGCCTAACGCCATAAGTTACTATATGAATAGAATAAACTCCAATGAATAGAATAAACTCCAATCAGCTCATAATGCGTACAACAATGTCAATTCTCCATGTCATAATAATTTTATTTCTCCTAGTATCAATGAATTGTTGGGCACATAGGTTTGGTGGCGAAGGAGGAAGACGAAGGATGATGGGCTCATCGGAGCCGATTCCCACCGGGGGTAGCGGGGAAGCCCACGCCCCGAGTTGGGACTATAGTTGGGGGTGGGGCTCGAGCCCAACATCCGGGTGGGGCTACGGATCGGGCTCGGGTAAGTCTCCTAACGGGTTTGGGAGGCGGTCCGGGTTTGGGTTTGGGTCGGGATCTGGCTCGGGATCCGGATATGGCTATGGTTCTGGTAGTGGTGGCGCTCATGGAGGCAGTTATGGGAGTGGCAACGGAAACGAAGGCGGTAACGGTGGCAGGCCCGACAACCATTCGCCATCAAACAATAAGCGTGGTTGAATATGGACTCATATAATAAGGCCAAGATATATGAGTTATATGGGCTTATTTGACTGTTTAGTAGATAAGATGAGGCTCATGTTAGACACTTGAAGCCCATCTTTATCTTAAAGCTCATCTTACTCTAATTATCTTGTGTTATCTTAATATGCATGAAATGTGTATGATTTAACTATGTAGTGTGACACAAAGCATGCGTGATGCTTTTAATAGGACCTCTTGTGCCCTAATTATTTGTGTTGGTGTGGAAACAAGTGCGTATGAAAAGGAAACTTTTATGCTATTATAACTATAAAATCGTGAATGACAATATATATATGAAGCTGTGTGAAAGGAATGTCCCGATTAGTTTTGCAGATCTCTGTAATTAATGAATGTTTTGATACCCGACTAAAATTCCAAATTTGGTACCCTACTTTTTCCTTAAAAAACTTTTTAGTCTATACATTAAGTGTGTAATTTTTTTGTCACAAACAATATGTTTTGGTCTAAACTTAAACTTTTTACGTTAAAACTAATGGTCAAACGTGTTTGACCAAATTAATGATTTAATTATAATCTAATTAATTTAATATTAAAATTTATAACATATATTTTACTTAAAATAAAAATTGATTAAGTTAAAAGAAAATATACTTAGAATAAAAATTAAAAGCAAATTTGCTTTCCACAAATCATAACAAAATTACGGAAAAAATTGAAGGAAATTTGCTTTCCACAAATCGTCACAAAATTACGGAAAAAATTTAAAGGGAATTTGTTCCCTACAAATCGTCACAAAATTACGGAATTTGTTCCCTAAACCCAATGGTTATCCACCGGTTCCGGTTCTACATTCCATTGACCTTAATTGCCACGGTTCTGAACCGGGATCACCGGTTCCAATTCCGATTACAAACCGACTGTCTCAAACTATAGTTAACTGCCATTCCGGTTCGGTTTGGGCACTTCTATTCGAAACTTTTAAAATATTTGCTCAAGTTTTACTACATAGTTTGCAATCCATTCTAATCTACGAAAACTGTTGGAAACTTATTTTACTAAAACATATTTGATCACATCCCTATTATTAAGTACTTAAAGATGTCGATAAAATAAAAAGTTCGGTTAGCAGGGTAATTTGGTTTAGGTATTAATTACAAAGGTTGAATGATTTGATACTTGTAGTTGGTTGACTGTATGTTATCCCAAAAATGGACTCAAATATTACGGTTGAAATATTTAAAATTATTCAAAATAAATATAGAATGTGATCTTATTTCATGAATTTTATTTGACTTTAAAACGGCCAAGCGGAAGGAGAAGGCCAAGGAAACACAAGTCGATTTGCCTCGGGTCGAGCGGCAGGCCACCTCACTGCAGCTACTACGTCGTCGTTGACTAGAAAATCATCAAACTACTCAATATTGCAGAAGACGAGAACTCCAGATCCCAGCTCACTCAACTCCTTAACTATACCAAGTCGCCGTTGGGATTCAGACAACTCTGCCTGCTTATCAGAGGTTTTTTTATTTGTTTTTTTCATTTTTTTTCCTTATAGCATTTTTTATTGTTTATTTTAATTATATACCGTATATTTTTTTTTCTATGTTCGGCCTTCATTTTATATAATCATGATATTTTATTTTATTTGATAAACACAAACAATTAGAATTGCATTATTTATAATCTCATTTATTTTTTCAATTTTGGATAAATATACTCATAAGTACTACCTTAAATTTTACATTTATATATTGTTATGTATAAAATTAGCTATCTATATTTTACTAAATTATTATGCGGAAAATTATAGCCTAATAAACAGGCAACTGAATCTACTAATGTGAGAAATTAAATACAGTTTTAATCACCAAACAAACACCATCTATACAAAAATGGAAGAATTAAATATTAATTACCAAACAAACGTAAAAATGGAAAATGAAACGCTGCATAAAGGATTGAACTGTCGACCTCTAGACTAGAAGCCGCATAATGAAACCATCTCCGCTACATGAAACTATAATAAGTTTTGTTTGAATATAGACTCGGGATTTCATGGACGTCTGAAATAGAAGATGAAGATAAAATATAATTAAAATATTGTTAGTAAAAAAATTATTTTACTTTAAAGATTTAAGTAGTAGAAAATTTAGTAAAACATGAATCACTGTATTAGTAGAATGTAAATTTTACTTAGTATTTATAAAAGTGAAATGAGATTTTAATTTGTGACTGAACAAAATTAGCTACATAAAACTTCTATTAATAAAATAAATTAGAATAAATTAAATTAAGCTTGGTGAAATATCATGAATTCGCTACAAATTATTTTGAATAACTATAAAAATGTTGAATTAAAAATAAAAAAATTCTCGCATACGAAATTAGATCCAGAATCATAAATGGTTTTCAACACTTTAATTTAATGCAACTATATACACATAAAACCCCTCTATTTAAAATTTCTATAATTAGTTGTAACATTCCATATGCTGATATTACTCTCCTATTATTTACATTAAGAAATAAATCAATGATTTAATTCTTGAAAATCACCACTATAAATATTCTTCCCAATGCGTACTTGGAAATCAAATTTTTCCTAACACTAATACACGAATACACTCCTTTTCCCCCAAATTTCTCAATGGCTGCGGCTATAATCACGAAATTAGGTCAAATATATACATAAGAGTTTAGATCCTCTACTTTTTCCAAAACTCTTGCGTTTCGCATTCCTTTACAATTTGTTTTACCCTTCTGCGTCCATGGATGGAATCGAATCAAACCGACAACCCTGTACGAAGAAGCTAAAGAAAGAGGTTAGCCTTTTGTAACTCAAAATAAAAATATTCATGATTAGTGTTTGATTAAGGTGATTGATTGTATTGATATAGTAGACTATATTGTTGGCTAGGCTTTAGGGTTTGGGGATGACAGGATAAGCGAGTTACCTGATGACATCATCTTCACTATTCTCTCATTCCTACCCTTGGAAGACGTTGTTTCCACTAGCCTTCTTTCACCACGATGGTTGGATTTGTGGAAGCATAGTCCTTATCTCGAATTTTTCGACACTGATGATCTCTACCGAATAAAGAGTGATACAGAGCATGCTTCGTGGGATGTAGGGACATGCAAGCATGTCAAAATGGTGAATTCGGTTCTTGAATCGCATCAAGCCCTCTTCCTAAAACACTTCAGGCTTAATTTCTATGTAAACAAGTCTGCACAAAGCGTAGTCACCAAATGGCTCGGATTTGTCTGGTCGAGACAAGTTGAGAGCTTGAATATGAACTTCCGGTGCTACAATGTAAAGCATGCAGTTATGTTAGAAGATTTGTTGGGACAGATGAGGCCAATGAAATATCTCCAGAATTTGTCGCTAATCATGATGAAAGTAAGTGGTGAAGACATCTCATTGTTCCTAAAAAATTGCCCTTTCCTTAGGAAATTGAGAATCGCACATTCATTTTTGACATCTGACGTTCATATCTCCGGGGCAACTCTTGCATTGGAGAATCTTTGGATAATTGGATGCAGCTTTATGGAATCCGTTGTAATCAATATTTTTGCTCCAAATGTTTTTATGGTTTGTGTTGATGCAAGACCGGGGAAACTTCGGTTCAAGAATGTTCCAAGACTTGCAGATGCAAGACTTAGAATAACAGGTCCAACATATACAATGGACCATTTTACTTCTACCTTGTCCTGCTTGACTTCCCAACTCCATAGACTTACCTTGGATGGTCGCGACACTGACAAGCTTTTGGCGAAAGGGTTTCCTCAACTGCCTAATCTCAAAGAATTGTCCGTTGAGCTCACCTGTCTTTTGCCAGTGACTCATGTGATATCGGCATGTCCTCGTCTTCATTGCTTCATTTTCATGGTTGGTATACATTTTTAGTTACTACTTATCTTCTCAATGTCATATTTTCTTACATATGGATAGATATATATACCCCTAGGGATGTATTCATATTTATATGGTAAACATCGTTAAAAAACAAAGCACCTGTTAGTCTATTGGATCCTGTGATCTAACGATTAGATTAATGCCACGTGTTATTAAATAATATAGATTATTGTGTGCAGTGCCTTGACAAAGCCGAAGATGCAACAACACATTACAGAAGATACAAAATTTTTACTTTTAAAGGATCTTGTGCGGCAAATATCATCCAATCGGTGACGTATATTGAAGAAAGCGGTGCATTTCAAAAAATAAAAAATCCCTTTTCGCTTATGAGTGAGGACAGCTTGAAACAGTTTGTAGCCCAATTATCTCTACAAGTTGAACTCCAGTTTCAAGTTCAACTTCGGTTTCAACTTAAGAGCTACTTCATTAGGTATTTTTATTAGTACAAATGCATTTTTAGTTCATGTAAAGGATGTGACATTGGAAATAATTTTGGTTAGGTTAATTTTAATTATCGTATAAGTAATGTTATATAGTAGTATATAGATTATGCAACTACTGTAATAACTGTATTTACTCATGTTATTGTGCATTTGTGAACAATCAAAACCAAATGCATGGACTATTTCAAAATTGATTAACCCAAAATTTTTCTATTTATCGGTGACTCCAAGTTTTGGACTGACTTTTATAGTTCCTCTCTTACCCATAAAAACACATATACTTTCCATTTTCGTACATCCCATAAAAATGTGTATTCTATTTTTAGAAAGGTATCCCAATTTATTACCTACACATCAACATATTTATCATCATTAAACACTACTAATAATGTGGGTCTTACAATCCACTAAGAGCATCATTAACCCCGACCAGAATCCAGGCCCCAAGTCCCCTCCACGTCATCATTCCCCTAATTTTCTGCTCCAGGCCAAAACTCCTATAACCCTACGGGCCCCATCCAGGCCCCAACTATTAAATTTTACTATTCACAACTACAAGCTATTTTACTCGTAAAATAGAAAACGTTAAGCGGTTATAACACAAAATATTCATTCTTCATTTGGAAATTAAAAATTACAAACATAGAAATTTAAAATTAAAAAAAGTACATTAAAAAAAGCAAGCCCATTAAAATTGAACAAATACTTAAATACATAAAACTGAAATAAAACCCAGTCCATTAAATATACTAAACCTAAAATTTTCTACTTACTCTTCTTCCCCTCCTCTCTTCCCCCACATAGTCATCTTCTTCCCCTCTCTTTTCGATTTTCTTTCTCTACTTCCATTTCCGTCAACTACACCTCTCCTCAACTTAAAAATACAAAAAATATGAAGGTTCAAAGAACAAATACTCAAAAAATCAATTTAAAAAAATGAATTACGGCCCAGCCCGGGAGTGGCAACGTTGGGCTGCACCGCACCCAGGCGCGGCCTCAGGCCTCTCCGGCGGTCCTGGACCCGTCCCAGCCCCTTCCCCGTCGCCCTACAACGCGCCAGGCCCGAGCCGAACCTCAGTTGTGTTAAGCCATACTTAATGATGCTCTAACACTACTTTAACTACCATTTCCTCCTCTTTCTCACTTTACCAATTTTATCTTAATTCACATGCCATATCAATTGCCCATAATTTTTATAGGACGGAGGGAGTATATTTATAAATTTTGTTTGTTCACATGCTCTATAAATATGTAGCGCGTGCAAGATTATAATTCACTTCTTCATTGTCTTTCCTCATTGCATCACAAATTTTCTAAAAAAAATAATTTGTTGAAACCATGGAATTCATCTTCCTTAACGATCTGCAACCTAGCAATATTTCGTCAGTCATTCGAGTCCGGTGTGTACGTGTTTTTGAATTCATTAAACATAGAAACAAATCCAATGTAATCTCCTTGGAATGTATTCATTAACCTTATTTAGTTTTTTAGTTATTTATCTAAACCAATAGTTGTTTATTTTTCCATGCAGCGTACTAGAAATCAAGGCACGTTTCCCTAAGATTTACAAAATAGGTTTGGTGACCGAATTCAGGAAGGTTCAATTGTTACTATTTGCCATTTTTTGTAAGAAAAAAATCGAGTGCATACTCCTATTACGGATCATGAATCCACAATTACTATGTGCTCCAAAAGAAGGATATCTGAAGTCAACGACTCCAAATTTCCATGATTTATGCATTCATTCAAGACAATTGATCTGATCAAGCAAATAAAAAATAAACTTAATGAAGAGTCACTCTTTGGTACTTTTTGAGGACTCTCTCCGTCTCAAGGTAGTTGGGGCATTTCTTTTGGGTATGAGATTTAAAAATTGATTTATTAAAGGTTAAAGTGGAGAGGGGAAAGTAAGAGATGGAATAAATTAAGAGAGATGAAGAGAGAGTAAAGTAAGAGATGTAATAAAGTTTTTACCAAAAAAGAAAATGACTTAATTACCTTGGGACAAATAAAAAAGAATAGACTCAACAACCTTGGGATTAATAATAATAATAATAATAATAATAATAATAATAATAATAATAATAATAATAATATTAGAGAAGATGTGTTGTACCACCAATATAAACGGCTGTGAGCGCTTCCTTGCCACGTAGGCCGTTTTCCTTATTTTGAGTATCTTTTCTTCTAGAGTACTAAACTAGAAAACTAGTAACCTGAAAATGCATGTTTAGCTTTTTTTTAGTATCCAACCTTTAGAAAATTAAATTCTTAGTTAAAAAGATTCAAAAATCCCAAATTCAGTCGTACCTTTTACCATTATGCCCTTTTGTCCTTTAAGGGTGTATTTGACAATTTTCACACTTTTTTATTTTTTTTTAGTTAATTAATTGAAGATGATATTGATCAGGACAGGACAGAGTGGCCAAAAAATTTGAAGAATTCCCGGGATTGGATCTTGAGCTTGGAGAAGCATTTGCGTTTCAGGGATTTCTTGGCGAGGTCAGCGTGCATGTGACGGTGGATTTCAGCGGCAAGATCGCGGGCGGCGGCGATGTCAATAATTGTTGGTGTCATTTGGAGGTCATGAAGGTGCAAAAGATAATCAAGAATATCAGCAAAATTTCGTCACTGATTCTCACCTAAATGAAAACGGATTCTTAGATTTCAGTCGCAGTTTTAGTTTCTCCAAGGTGCTCCGGTACAGTCTTCCTCTCCACCAGTACTGTCTAAATTGAGGTTTTCTTCATTTTAAAAAAATGCAGATTCAGACTAATTAGGAAGGAAGCTGCTATCTGAACACCTTCTCCGTACGTTTGGCTAAACTTATTTCTAACACAAGTATACTTGCAAGTGTATGGGGATAATGTAGCAAACAACAAGCAAGAGTATCGTATCCACAGAGACAATGAGTGTCAACCTAAATACCACGAACCAACCTCAACTACTATCTAGATGAATCAGAAGAGTTTGTTTTCTAAATCTACTTAAATGCAAAAGCATAAACAATAATTAAAGCAATTGGAAACAACTTGGAGAACTAAAAGCAAACGAAAGGTAATGGATGTAGATCAAGGATGGGGAAGGTAGAATCCTACGGGATCGATAACAATTATCATATGCTCAACTAATTTCCGAAATATGCCAACAAATGGTCTCAAGGGTTATTAAGCTATCACTAAAGTAAAACTATATCTTCTCTCGTAGCATACAATTTGTAGATTGCTACCTAGAACCGAAGTCTCCTTCCTAGAACTAACGCAACAACTCCTAATAACTCCTAAGATACTTAGCTTCATTCAAAGGCTCAAATCTCTTGATTATATTGGCAAAGACGTCAATTTCTTCTCTTTCAAATTAGACTACTAACCTCTCGGTTCTTGTAGTATAGGGAAGTAAGGATCGATACCACAGAGATGATGTGTTTGACATTTGCTTGCGAGACACAAAATGGGAATGGTTGTTGCCACGCTTTCTAGGGGTGGGTTAAGTTAAACTACTGGACTTAGAGGATGGAAACTAACTAAACTGATCAACTCATGAAAACTAGACAGTCTACTTGATCAACTTGACTGAACTTTCCGTAAATAGGCAAACAGAATAAACGGGGGACTGTCAGTCCCCTGCAAAGTGTACGATAAAGTAAAACTTTTCTAACAACTTCATCTTCTTCATAAAATCAACATGGAAAATAGAGTAGACGGAAAACAGATCTGAGAAGTTACGGAGGACGAAACATCAAAACTACTCATAGACCTAAATCTACTCCTGAAATCTAAACTACAACTACGTAAACAAGAATTGCCCCATAATCATGCAGAAATAAACAGTAGCTACCAGATCTAAATAGAAACGTGAATTGAGAACTCAGATCTTACCGAACCAACATGAAATGGAACGCTTGAGTTGAGATATGCGAAATAAAACAGAAATCAAGGCAGATCGAAAACAACACGCACGAAATGGAACATGTTAGCTGGAAATGTAAACATAACTTCAAATCTACTAAATCAAACATCAAAAGTCGATAACATCCAGAAATGAACTACGGAAGCAGGAAATTGTTTCATCACCCCTTCTCGGAGTGGAATAACAGAACTGAAAGTTTAAAACTAAACACCAACACCAAAACGCCAACTAAACTAAACTAGAACAAGACCAAGTGTGTGTGTGTGATGAAAACAGAAAGATGAAGTTTTCGAAGCTCCCAATTCCAGCTCTCGAAGAGAGCCGAAGACTAATGAGTGACACCGATCAAAAAGCTCTCCCCTTCCTCATTCTCTATGTCCATTTATAGGAAGGCGTGAGGTCTCAATCCCTAGGGTATTTGATCTCTGAAAAGTCTGTTCTGCCCTTTTCTCTTGGGGATTTGTCTTGTACAACACATCAGTCTTCGAATTGGTGTTCCCGCTGCATGTAATTTTGTTCCAACTTGACCCGTTTGCGCAGCAACTTGGCTTCTTCTCCTGATCAATTCATCCACCCAGTTGATCAACTCAGTTTCTGAACATGGCGGACTTACACACACCTGGCTCAAAATTAGACGTTAGTTTACAGAATTTGATGTAATTTTCTGATAAAACACATGCATGAAACGAGCCTCATCAGATGTATTCCTACTATGAGGCCCTTATAATTAATGTGTTTCAGAGTAATATATAAAAATACAATATATCATAATATTTTTTTTACATAGACATATAAGAATTATCTTAATTTAATTAAATTATAGTAGTGCTAAATAAACCTTTATTTTTAAACTTACATAATATTTATTGCTCCCCAATACATGTACTCTAAAAATGGGCAATAGGCGGAACATCGAATTCAATACGAGCCCATTAGATATAAGTTCAATTTTGTTGCTTTTTTATCAACCTAACTTCTCGCTAACTATGGAAAAGTCATTTGTGCAAATTGCATCCGATGTGAATTTCGTAAAATATGACATAGAGAAGTAAAGTGAGTAAAATATGAAAGACCAAGATCAAATGTGAATAAAGTAAAAGAGAACAACATAAAAAGTGAGTAATAAATTAGAAGTCATTTTTCATTTAAATATAAGCATATTTTTCATGGATAGTCCGAAACGGAGATGTGAGACTATTTTTTGTAGACGAAGATAATATTTAATCAAATGGATGATTTGACAGTGAAGCTAAATTGGCCAAATGGGCTATGCAGGCCCAACCTATGCCCGTGAGGCCCGAATAATTCAATCACGAAACTTTGAAATTGTTATCCATTTAAAGCAAGTGAATTTATTAGTGGGGTCAATATTAACTTTTAGATTCTAGATATTGATCATTTTGTGTTTTATTAGCATTGATTATTTAAAATCTTAAAATTATAGATGCTATGTTTATATAATTATTGGGATTCTTTGTTAATTTATTATACTTCATTCGTTAGTTATTTTTGAATGATTGATTGTTGTAAAAATTGAGATGTTTTAGCATGTAGATATATTTATAGAGAAGTTATTTTTTAGTCTTATTAATGAATTTGTATAATTATTGCTACATATAAACTATAGTATTTGAGTATAAATTGGTTGCTTTATATATTGAATTTCTGATTATATATTGTAGCTAGTAGTTGGATTGGATTGACTTAATTTTATTAGTTTTTTTCTGGTCTTATTATATATTGATTGAATTTGTAGAGACAAAATTTTCATCTTTCTTTAAGAGTTCAGGCTTATTTTGTATTTATTTTAATTTTATAAAATTTTATTTCTCTTTCATAAATTTAGTGCTAATATTTAAATTTGTGTACGCTTGTGATGAATTGTTTACCGAGGAATTAAAGAACAATGTCCCAATTAAAAATACTTATATTTATCTGGAACCTTATATATGGAAGCACGCATAGGCGGGTGGAAAACTAGTCTAATTAAAAGAAAACAACTTGCCTTCTCCTTCGCATCCAGGCGAGGACACACATGGAGTTAGGGTAGGGCTTAAGCCCTTACCTAATTTCTTTTTTCCCTTTTATCATATTGTAAATTTTTTAAAAATTTTCAAAAGACCATCTTGAGCCCTTACCAAATCCTTTCTATTGAACACTAAATCTCCTAACATAAACGATAGAAAGGGGCTGAACTAAATTTGTAAATTTGAAATCTGCATATGCGAACTAATTATGTAGTACTATATTTGAAATTTAATCCTAATGATAGTTTTAATTCTTGGAAATAGTGTCGAGCTGAAAGCCTTTTGGTTTCTTCATACAAAAAGTAGAGATATCACATTTTAATATTGAATCTATTCTCTAATTAATTAATTAATTAATCGGATAAAGGTTATTTAGTTATTTAATGTGTAGATTCAATTTTTCACTATTTCGATTCCTTTTCCATTTTTTACAGCTACTGTAGGACAATATTTGATTTATTCAATTGGGTTTAATATTTTGTTTAATATATTATTCATATATTACTAAAAAATTGAGTATTTCATTAACTAATAGTCTTACTTTGACTCGGTCTGAATTTTAACATTTACAATGAAAACTGACGGTAAAAAAGTTAGTAAAATATGAGTTTCATATTTTATATTAGTTTATGATGAACTGTGAGTAAGACGAGTTAATGGAATGTGAAGTTCACTTACCAAAAGTAATAAAAGGATAAATGAGATTCTTTTGGCTGACGAGCGAGAAAAGAAAATAAGAGACAATTATTCGCGGACGAAAGAAGTATATATAGGTTAGTGATCAAGATATAACTAATCTTAAGTGTATAACTAGAGAACAAATCTCAGCCACACATCTTAATGGAACAAATATTATTTATTTTAAGAATACAAAATAGTCCAAGGGTATTTTTGGAAATTATATTATGGAAAATACCAGAATTAAGCGGCAATTGATAAGTAGGGAGGAGGGCTGTTCTCCGGCGATGAAGGCGTCCGCCGCCGTCAATTCCACATTATTAATCTCTCTCTCTGCCTCCAATTTCATATTCCTCGGATTTTCAACATTCGAATGCTCTACGGACCCACCACCAATTCAGATCTCTGTCTTTTCCAGGTGGGGATATCCATCTTTGTTTTGTTATTTTATTTTATTTTTGTTTATTTCTTGGCTTGATCATCGTCGCTTTGATTGGCTATGGCGTTGATGTTGGACCAAAAAGGGGAAATTTGGCTTCTTTGTTTTGGTAATTCATGATGAATAGATTGATTTCATGTAGGAAAATTATGTGTTTTGATTGATGCAGATTGAATGTGTTTCTTCCCCTAAAGGCGTCCTCCGCCGGGCTGTTCGCGGCGATGACGGCGGTGGTGAACAAGCTCCAACCCTTGCAGCTCGCTGAGATATGGAGATGCAATGGAGGGTGATAAATTGAATGGCTGAGTCATTTCGTATGTAAAAATGATAGTTGTTGAATATTTGATAATGAGTTTGGAAATTTATTGTTGAACAATTGAATCAAATTGTATATTGTTGAACACATCACTCTTATCATGATATTACTTCACTCTTGTTTACAAAACACATCACTCTTAGCATGATTTTACTTCACTCTTGTTTATGAAACACATCACTCTTATTATGATTTTACTTCACTCTTGTTCACAAAACACATCACTCTTATTATGATTTTACTTCACTTTATTATGATTTTACTTCACTCTTGTTCACAAAACGCATCACTCTTATTGTGATTTTACCTTCACTCTTGTTCACAAAACGCATCACTCTTATTGTGAATTTACTTCACTCTTGTTCACAAAACGCATCACTCTTATTGTGATTTTACTTCACTCTTGTTCACAAAAACGCATCACTCTTATTA
>NW_024599491.1:0-23195 GCF_004379255.2 Salvia splendens
AAAACCAGAACTTTTATGTTTTGATCCACTATACAATTATATATGGTTATAATTTGTTTCCACACTTGGTCGTGCATTTTGTACTCAGATTGTAGGCTAAAGTAATATTCTACCACAGATAGTGTCTTTATTTCACACAAAAATATAAGTGGATTAGTCTCCAAAAGAAAATAACAAAGAAGCCATTATCAATAATTCCCTCCGAAGAAGAATCATCAAGTACAAGAATGTGTTGCAGGTTGTTACTATAAACATGTTTAGAAAATTACACCCAAAAAAATCTCAACATAGTTACAAAAACAAAGAATAATGAAAAGGACGAACTAAATAAAATGAACTAAATTGACATATAGAGCTATTACAGCATGAACAACCAATATAGAGTCACACTGTTACGACCTCCCTTCCACATCTAGATTCTAAGACTTTGCCTATAATACCATGTACAATTAGGTAGCTTCATAGCACCAAGGAGTCGAACCAAACGACAAAAACCCGCAGACAACTCCCTACGTCTCGTGACTTGAAGACTAAACACCCCGACGAAACATTACCGGCACCCGGAATATATGGCAGCATGTAGATGGAGTTAAGAGAAGACAACGAAGTGTAGTTGGTCGTGCTAGACGACACTGCACAAGCACCCTCGGGTTGGAGGCGAGGCGCATCACTCAGGTTGTAGACGAGTGGAACTGAAGGCCCTATCTGCATGGGTGACGATGACTCCAGGGAAGATGGCAAAGAAGTCGAAGGTGGGTGAACGGAAGCTGACAGCAACGGTGTGGACTCTGACGCGGTAGGCCTCGTGGTTTTGGTTTTTGCATCACGCTTGCAGACAGGGCAGAATGTTCTCCACGACGTTAGCCACGTGTCGACACAAACAGCGTGGAATTCTGTCAAACCACAACGTAAAAAATCGGTTTCAAGATTAGCTAGCCTGTTTCCTTTACCCAAAAAGGAAACATGCCAAGATTATTTCAGTCGAAGACTTACTGTGTCGACAAGGAAGGACCCTGAGCTTTTCTCCGACACTGTAGTCTTCGAGACATATAGCACACGTCTGAGAGGTGCAGTTGTCTTCAAGAACAGCTGTAAAGATCAAGCTGGGCATTGCTTCACCAGACGACTGCTTATCCCGTGGAACTCTCTCACACGGGGCGCTAGCAGCCTTTCACTTCTGAACCGGTGCCTTCTCACGAAGAAACAAGTAGCCACACAGCTGAAACACCGGCTAAAGAAGTGAACGACAGCGCTATTATAGACCACGCTGGGTTCTCATAGCTCGGGACTATCCACAGCTGCAAATCAGCTGCACCAGCAGCATAGCTAGCAAGTGTTTCCCCACAAACTTTCGACACAAAAACTGCATTTATGTTTATACCAACAGGATTTCCAGCCACTGCAAGTTCAGATCGTATGAAAATAGCATCAAATCTGAGTTTCTCAAGAAAAAAGGAGATTACTTGGTCGTAAATCGGTGGTGTCGTTGTCATAGACAATGGCTGCTTCGAATCCAGCAGCTTGAGCTCGTCTAACCTTGTCCTCGAAGCTACATCCTCCTCTGATAATCAAGACGAATGGATATCTGGTGCCGTTCATACTTGCAACTATCTCGTTGGTCAGTAACGAGCAAGCATCCAAAGGCTCTGCAATGCTCACAGTCCCACCTATTCCAGACTCTTTCACTGTGGGTGCTACAACCACACAAATCTATCATCAAGAGCTATGTGTATATACACACAAAAACGACGTTCTTGATCTTTTTGTATATATATGCACACACGAAAATGACTTTCTTGATCGTTTTGTTTACTAGAGAGCCAGCCATCACAAAAAATACTACTTTCTTGATCATTTTGTTTACTAAATGCCAACCATCAGAAGCTATGGATATACAGAGACACAACAGTTACTTTGTTTATCATTTTATTTACTAAAGAGAAACCATCAGTCATCAGAAGCTATGGACAGACACGAAAACGACATTCTTGATCATTCACTCAGCTATAAAACCATAGCTGAAACGTCCGCCTCAGATGCAGTACTTCCTTACAGCAATTCTCTCTTGACGAGTTAACTGCATGACTAATAAACACAAACATCCTGATGATTATAATGAACCGAACGGAAATAGGCTGGTATTATTTCCACTACAGATTAGATGTTGCTATCATGTTACATTTTTCAACCACAAACAAAGAAATATAACAAGAAACATAGCTTGAACCAGAATCACTCGAGCATTTCATCAAACACAAAATAGAAAACTCATTATATAAAAACAAATGGATAGACATATGATATAAGAATTCGAAATCCATGAAATGAATGATACAATATAATAACAAAAATTAAAAAGAAAAGGGGAAAAAATATATAATAAAATAAATAACTCACCAAAGAGAGCTTCAACGTCGTCGAAAGACAAAGTTACATTCTTTGCAATCATCACCACATTTCCAGAAGCTGCGAAAAAACCCATGAAATAGGAAATGCAGCACAAAAATACCCACAAATACAACATCTCTTTTTAACCTTGACAAATTTCCAATCTTTCTCCCTTGAAAAAAAATTGATTCTTTCTTGCTATTTTCCCAAAATTCATACAAAATTAGAAAATTAAAACATCAACTTCCATAGTGCACCAATACTTTTTAGGGCTTTTGCAAAAGAATTTCGCTAATGTTTGATTAACGAGATCAATCTAGATTACGATTCCTATTTAAACAAATGATTATCCATTTAGGGGTACATGCATGCATGAATATCTTTGTGTGGAAAAGTATAATATTAGCAACTAATATCGTCTTATTATGGTTAGTAACATGATCTGCAAAAGACCATTCAGTTTCGAATATTTTTTAAGAAACACCAATCAATTTCCATGTTCATTCCTTATTTATTTTGATTCTAATAGTACTATTGTTTACGTCAGTATTTGTACAACTTAATTAAAAATCAAAGCTCAATTTATTCATCTAGTCTATGATTTCAAATAAATAATTCAAATAATAAATCAAGTTTTGTTTTTTATATTACATCCGCTCACAAAAAGTAGTCTCATTTTACCATTTTAGGGTGTCCACAAAAAATAGTTCTATTTCAAAAATGGAAACTTTGTTTCATACTAAACTCACTTCTTCTCCTTCTATTTCTTACTATCAATTTTGCATTAAAACTCGTGTTGTCCATAAATGGGACTATTTTTTCCGACAATAGGAGTATTAGTACTTGTAAATTAATAAGGAGAATAACAATTTAAAATACAAAATTATAATTAAATGTGTAGCAAAACAAACAACGCTAAACGTGAATTAAACGAGAGTGGTGCTCACAAATTGTATAGATTTCTATTATCAGAGTACCATTCCCACGACTGAATTGTGACATAGCATGTTACTATTTGAGTATACTACTCCCTCCGTCCCACATTTAGAGTAACAATTAGTTATGGCACGGGTTTTAAGAAATTGGTGGAGTGTGTATTTAATGAAGTGGGAAGGTAGAGTGTGTAATAAATGAAGTGAGTAGGTGGAAAGTGAGATAGGTTGACTTTTTTTAGTTAAAATTGTTTCTTCTTTCACTTTATTTAATTTTGGTTGTTTAAATAAGTTAGACTTATTATTTTTAATTTTACACCTTGGTTACTCTATTTCCTTTACATAAAATTAAGATAGGACAAAATTAAATTTTAAACTAAAATTTGAACAAGGAGCAATCCCCTAATTTTCAGCCATCACATCAACACAAATTTGAAGAGGGAATTCATTCCATTTTCATTTACTCAAACCTCCAAATTAAGGAGGGAAAAATAATTTACAATCCCATGGAGGGAAAAATCCAAAATCAAAATAAAGGTAATCTACCTCTATAAATACATTCAGTCCACATTTACACCAACAATTGCCAATTCCACTTACCTACACACCAACCAAAAGGTATTTATATGTAAATTCCCCTCAGAGCAATTTCATCATAGGGGAATGGAAATGGATCAAGATATGGAGCAACAGATGGAGCAGGAGAATATTCAGGATGCAGAACTGGAGCCAGGGCAGCCTGAAGTTGAGCAGCCAAATGAAGAACCATATTGTACAGTTCCTACAACAGCAATGCCAAGCTGGAGCACTGCCACATGGTTCATTTCAAGAGGCAGCCAATAGATTCAAAGTGCACAGAATTACAGTGAGCCGATTATGGGGGATAGCCAAGCAGCAAATGTCAGATGGGCAGCCTGTTATCATGAGGGGCAGAGCATCAGGATATAAAAAGAAAACAGGTAAAGCACATTTTGATGATGAAAAGTTCAAACAATTGTCTTTTCTTGAGAGATCTTGCTATAGAAAGCTTGCATGTAAAATGGGTGTTAGCAAGACAACAGTTGGTAGATGGGCAAAGAGTCACCTGATAAGGCCACATACAAATGCCATAAAACCAGCACTCACTGAAGCAAACAAAATCAGTAGAATGAGATGGTGTCTTACTCATATTCAGCCAGCTTTGGATGAAGGAAAGGTTCTTTATCATGCTATGCACAATACAGTTCATATTGATGAGAAATGGTTTTACATGACAAAAGCTTCAGACAGATACTACCTGTTGCCGGATGAGGATGAGCCTTACAGGTCTTGCAAGTCAAAAAGATTTATCACAAAGGTGATGTTCATGTGTGCTGTAAGTAGGCCACAGTTTGGCACAGATGGTCAGACCATCTTTGATGGTAAAATAGGCATATTCCCATTCACAGAACAAGTTCCAGCCAAAAGGAAGTCCAAGAATAGGCCAAGAGGGACATTAGAGACTAAATCTATACCATCAGTTAACAAGGAAGCAATGAGAGAATGTCTCTTGAATCAGGTATGGATATTTTTATCCCCTCACCTGCCTATCAGACATTGATAATGTCATCATTTAGCATTTTTTACATTGATTCATTCATCAAAGGCTGCAATTTTGCAAATCAGATCCAACAAACCAATAAAAGGCTGCATTTTTGCAAATCAGAGCCTCCAAACCTTCAAAGGGGTGGCTAGGTTCACAAAAACACACCTATCAGACATTGATATTGTCATCATTTAGGATTTTTTACATTGATTCATTCATAATGCACAGATTATTCCAGCAATCAAGGCAAAGTGGCCAGCCAATGCAAGCAAGGATATCTATATCCAACAAGATAATGCCAAACCTCACCTAAGATCTTTTGACTCACAATTTGATGAGCTTGCAAGTTCAGATGGATTTAAGTTCCATCTAATCAGCCAACCAGCCAACTCCCCAGACACCAATGTATTGGACCTAGGCTTTTTAGGGCCATTCAATCACTACAAGATGATATAGTAGCAACCAACATAGATGAATTACTGGGTAATGTCTGGAGTTCTTTTGAGGAACTCACACCACAAACTCTGAACAATGTTTTTTTAACATTGCAAAGCTGCCTCAGTAAGATCCTTGAAGTGCATGGAGGCAACAACTACAAAATACCCCACTTGAACAAGGAAAGGCTGAGAAGAACAGTAGGGCTTCCTACATCCCTAGAACTTGGGGAGAATTTGGTCAAAGAGAGCTTGGAGTATCTGCTACTACCTCAGAATGATGTGGGTGCCTCATATGACATAGGGCATCTAATGAATGTTTTCCAGCTCTAAATAATCCACTTGGATCTTAGGGTTTACAGTATAAGCATCAAAGTAGTTTGGTGTTTAGGATGTAAACTTGTTTTTTTGGTTATAGCCTACATTTTGGGTTAGGTTTAATAGGCTGATTTCTGTGGAATGGTAACTAAGCCTGCTTGTAAATCTATAGACTACATTTTTATGTATTCAAAGGCTGTAATTTTGCAAATCAGAGCCTCCAAACCATCAAGGGGTGGCTAGGTTCACAAAAAAACAACAAATACAGAGACATCATAGCTGAGCATGCATAACTCTCAGAAAAATATATCACAGAGGAGCAACATTGCAAATCAGACCCAACAAACCAAACAAAGGCTGCAATTTTGTAAATCAGAGCCTCCAAACCATCAAAGGGGTGGCTAGGTTCACAAAAACAAACCAATACAGAGACATCATAGCTGAGCATGCATAACTCTCAGAACAACATCATCACAGAGGTACAAATTTGCAAATCAAAGCCTCCAAACCATCAAAGGGGTGGCTAAGTTCACAAAAACCAACCAATCCAGTCAATAAACAGATAATCAGATGTTATTCATCACAAAAACTTCATCATATGACATCAAACAAGATCAATTCATGCCAAAACAGCCTCCAAACCAAGCAAAGGGGTGGCTCAGAATTGAGAAAATACCCACAGTTTAGATGAGATCTTTCATGCCAGGCAACAAAATAAGCAGCATAGCTTTCTCATTCTCGGTGTACTCCACCTTTGATGAAGAAGCTGGTTGAGGTCCAGATTCGTCACAGGGGAGGGACGGTTCAGACCCGTCAAGCCCTCAGCCGGCGGTTGGCGTTCAGACCCGTCAAAGCCCTCAGACGGTGGCTGGATTTCAGATCCGTCGAAGAAACAAGCCGGTGGGGGAAGCTCAGATTCATGGACGACCTCAGACCCATCAACGCCCGCAAACCATCTCCGATGTCCAGATCGGTGGTAACAATCGACCACACGGTCGATTTCCCACCGTTCAATCACTTCTGGTGGTGTATCAGGGACTATTAGGGTTTCGGGAGGTGCATCGAAAGATAGCACGGATTCACACTCCGACAATGGATCCCAACCTTCCGCCATGAGAAGCGAATAGAGAGAGACGGGAATGGTGGAGTGATAATAGTAGGAGCCGATTAGGGGTCCAACAATTTAGATCGGCGATTGGAGTAGGAGGCGATTAGGGTTCGGGAATGGGGGAGACGGGAAATGGTGGAGAGCGAGAGATAGATGAAAGTCAAATGAGGGGGGTTGGGGTGGGGGGTGGGGGGTTATGTTTTTTGTTTTTTATTTTGGGTTTATTTTTGTGTTTATAATGGCATTTGAGTGTAATTTTGTTGAATAATAGGGTAAATTTCTATGTCCAAAAATGGAAAATTGTAAATGTAACTCTAAAACTGGGACGAACTTTTTTGGCAAAATGTCACTCTAAAACTGGGACGGAGGGAGTACTTTTTAAATGATACAAATTGAAAAGATTGAGATTGAATTGTTGATTTGACTTACTTGGACTAAAGACTAAGGGATATTCATATCAAGATAGTAATATGGCATGGTGATGAAAGGCTAGAACCAAGTCTATTGAGATTAAGACAAAGTCAGCATTAGATTCATATAATTTCATTACACATAAACCTCCATGCCTATGTACTTGGAGGACTGACACAATGGACACACACTCAACTTGCTTTCACATTCTTTACACAAACATACATGTTTACAAGGTAACAAAAGCATGCACACTTCCTTCACTCTACACACCTTACACCTCATCAAATCCTTCCTGTCCTTGCGGCGGAGGAGGAAGTCGACCGGGCCACCATTGCAGCACGACGCCGTGTCGTCAACCTCGCTATACCCACACCCTTCTTTACTGTCCCTGCTTTGCGCATAAGCCTGCTCTAAGTTGTGCTTGAGGGCGTTGATCATATTCTCGCTGTAATTTGCCTGTTGCTGCCAAGCGTTTGCCTCCAGAGCGAGTTGTTCCATCCGCAGTTCAAGCTCCACGTTCTCTTTGTTGATATCTTCCACCTCGGCCTCTTTCTCCTGGAACTTTTGCAGAACCTTCTCTTCAACATATGACAAGGTCTGGAGTTGGGTTGCTTGGAATTTTTCTAGAATACCTTGTCGCAGACGTTCACCCTGTCGAAAGATAATCAAACCATTGCCAAATGAGACGGAATTCATTGTAATCACAATAGAAGTAAATGAGAGTTAAGGAAAACTACACATCTCTCTGGCACAAAATTAAATCCAAGTTGCTTAATTGTATGTAATTTTAAAGTTCAACAAACAATTAGTGTTTGAGTAAATCAGTAGCAAAAGAGCTGCACGTTTGCCTCAAATCTGGGTCGTAATGCAAACAATTAAGTGTTAACAAAACTAGTAGCAAGGATGGGAAAATCCTAAACCTAGAAAGTGAATTTTCTTCTAAAATGCTACACATGAATTCATCTATTGTAATATGTGATGCTACACAATTCTTCTTGGTTGGAGACGAAGTTTGTAACTTTCAAGTCTGATATTCCTAGGATTTGCAGAAAATGAACTTTGCAGATTAAGAGAGATGGATAAAAAGGGCAACGAGATGTTTGCTCCATCAAGAGGATTATAATCAAACAGCCATGTCCATTTTCAAAGTTTTGAATATGTTCATGACATACACTAGTATCAAGCATGTGTTTTTCGTTGTTGTACGAACTTGAGAAAGAACTTAATAAGAGTTTCTTACATTACCAAGCAACATAACACAATAATAGCAATACACAGCCAAGCGCAGTGCAGAAAATACAATGGACCCGGCATTATGATTAAACAATGATTTTGCATAATGTCATAACCGAATTTACAGAATCACACCAGTAATTCATGTTCATACACCAAACGTGTAAACATGTGTATCACTTTGAAAGGATCCGATTGCATTGAAACACAAACAAAACACAAGCCCAAACAGCTGTGATTATTCAAAAGATTCAAGTTTTCATTAAAACCAGAAAAAAGAATGCCTTTGAGAACATGTTTATTCGACAACACAAGACTTAAACGTACCTCTATTGATACAAAACCAATGTATGACCTCTTCATATCACTCAAAAGACTAGCAATTTACAGAATTGAAGCATAAATCATCCACACCAGCAATATATATTTATCATAGACAAGCAGAAATATCGATACAACACAATACACAGTCAAATCAACCAAACATTGAACACTTAAAGAGGGGGAAATTATTCAAGAAATCACAATTCGCACCTGAGCTTTAATGTATCTATCAATCTCAGCATCCTGCCTCTGCAACTCGCGATCAAGAGCATCTCCGACCAGCCCGAGCAAGGCCGAGTCACCTGAAGATGCCAATCGTGGATTGTCCAACGAGAGGCCCAGCCCGGTTGACACTGAGCGGGCCTGCAGCAAATCCACGGATGATATCTGAGAATTGTTGTTGCTGTTGCTTTTATTCAGATTATTCTCCAGAAAAACTTGTTCAATCGGCCGCTTTTTCTTCGCCTCGAGCCCTAAATTCCACTGAGAATCCAGCTCGTTCTCCTCGTGAGGCAGGCCTGGAGCCAAGCCCGCAACTTGAACTGAAAAATTAAAGAAGAAATTAGGAAAATTGAGGTGAAATCGCATTGAAAGAGAAGTAATCGGAGAGAGATTAGGGCAAATACAAGGAGGAATGTAAGGGGGGTGATGATCAAGAAGATTGGGGGTGTTGAAGTAGGGCACTTGCCGCGAAATCCGGCCGTCGACGTTGCTGTTATACATATCCACTGCTGAATCGAAGTAAACAAACGAATTGATGGATGAAATTGATTAAACTATAAAGTGTGGAGCTTTGAATTTGAAAGACGAATCATGTGTTGATTTTGAATAAATTGCTGAAAATGCTTTTGGTTTTGAATTGTTATCTTTTGACAGTGGAATTATGAAGAAAAGTTCAATTGAATTTCGAGTATCCACAGTGGTGCGTATGTCCCGCGGACGTCCCGACGGACTTCCCAAAAACACCTCCTGCCACATGAGCATCTACAGTGGTGCGGATGTCCTGACGGACATCTCCACGGACATCCCAAAAATACCTCTTGCCACGTCATAAGGACATCCCACTGCATAGTGGACATCCCCAAGGACATCCCGACGGACTTCCCATAATAATAAAAAAAATAATAAAATAATCGGGACGTCCGCGCGGACGTCCGTGGAGTCAACGCAATGGCGGACGTCCCGGAACTCCGGTGTCCTCAGCGGACGTCCGTATCCGCGTCACCGCTGCACAATGGCGGACGTCCCGCGCGAAACTCCGGCACACCGGTCGGACGTCCACCGGGACGGGCGCCATTGTGGATGCTCTAAGGACATCTCACTGCACTGCCACGTCATAAGGACATCCCATTGCACAATGGCGGACATCCCCAAGGACATCCCGACGGACATCCACAATAATAAAAATTCACAAATTCACCAAATTAAACAATTTAAGGAATTAAACAATTTACGGAATTAAAATTTCGACACGAATACGGACGAAGAAAATGCAATGATAATTTCATTAAATAATAAAAATAAAAAAGTACATTTCAACAAAAAAAAAGTCTAAATAAATTACATTCTAAATATCAACGACGACCCCTCCGCGCCCATAGCTCTTTAATTATATCGTTCTAGAGTCGAATATGGGCTTGTCGTTGGCGCATGTCGGCAAATGCACGGACTCGATCGGCCTATTCATGGGGTATCCCCATACGTACATTGTCAGCGGCCATGCCGTGGCTTGGACCAGCAGCATCAACATCATCATTGGCCCAATCAGTCAGTGTTGGACCTTCATCTTCGACAATCATATTGTGCATGATAATAGCTCATATTGTGCTGGTTGCCGTTGGCGACGAAACTGACGGCCGGACCAACACCCATGCACTGGTCGTTGAAAAAGGGCGATGACTGGAGGACATTGATGTCGTTGTTCGACCCGGCTACTCCAAAATACGCATGCCAAATCCATAGCCGGTAGTCAGCTACCGCTTCAGGGATCATCGTGGGATTCTTGCCCTTGAAACCGGTAGTTTACACCCCTTTCCAGGCGGCGGGGCAGTTCTTCCACTCCTAATGCATACAATCTATGCTGCCCAACATTCCCGGAAACCCGTGCTGACTCCCGTGCATATCCATCAGAGCCTGGCAATCTTCGGGGGTGTGCTTCCGAAGATACCTATCCCCGAATATCTCTCTAACGCCATCACAAAAATACTTCAGACAATCGCGGGCAGTCGTCTCGCCGATGTGGAGGTACTCATCGAACATGTCGGCCGCACCTCCGTATGCCAACTGCCTGATTGCGGCAGTGCACTTCTGTATGGGCGTGTGACCGGGTTTACCAACCGCATCCTCCCTCATCCTGAAATACTCGTATCGACGCTCTAAAGCGCCCACGATACGCAGAAATAGCGGACGATGCATCCTAAAACGTCGCTGGAACATGTTCTCCCCAAACCGCAGCTCCGGAGCGAAGTAGTCCTCATAAAATCGACGGTGTGCAGCGATGTGGTCTCGGGGTACTATAGTTCGACGATGGATGGGTCGAGGTACCGCCGGCTGCTGCAAGGCCGCTTGTATCGCGCGATTTATCTCCTTGGACGTAACGGCCCGCAACTGTTCTCTAATTCGCCGACGTACGTCATCAGAAATTCCACCACTACCACCCGCACCACTACCACTACCACTAGCCATTCTGGATATATAAAAGAAACGCAGAGAGAGAAACCCGTTAAAACAATTGGTGCGAATGAAACGAAGTTCAACGAGCCGTATATATAGAGTTTTTTTTTTAAAATAAAAAATCGGGACGTCCGTCGGGAACCCGCAATGGCGGACGTCACGACGTACGTCCCCGGAATGCCGCGGAACTCCAGTGTTTGCAACGCACGTCCGCGTCTGGCTCCTGCTGCCTAATGGCGGACGTCCCACGCGGACATCCGGCACGCCGGTCGGACGTCCTCCGGGACGGCCGCCGTTGTGGATGCTCTTAGGCTGGCTGCCTAGGTAAACCAATCCGTGAATTATTTAACCCAACGTATTAGATATTTTAGGCAAAATTTATTCTATGTGAGTTAGCAATGCTAAGTAGGATAAATAAATGCATGTAAGTTAGTCGAATATGTTGATTGACATGCCGTGGAAAATAATAAATAAAATGTTAAATTTATGCTCTCTCCGTTCCATAGTAATGGAGGCATTTTTTTTTGGCACGAAGATTAAGAAAAATTGTATTAGGTGAGTTAAATAAAGGGAAAATAAAGTGGAAAATGAAAAAGGTAGAGAGATGAAGAGAGAAAAAAGTAAGGGAGAGTAAAATAGGTGTGGAAAAATATGTTGACTTTTACTAAAAAAAGAAATGACTCTATTACTCTGGAACGTACCAAAATGACAAAATGATTCTATTACTATGGAACGGAGTGAGTAATATTTTAGATTAATTTTGAAGTTTGTGTGAAATGCTACCAAAATTTGGTAAAATTTATAATTTTAGGGACTAATATCCATTTTTCCTTTTTATTTTTATGATTTGGACATCATACGGATCCATCAAATGGAATTTATGAAATTTGTTGGATGAACATGGTTCTAGTCGATTTGCTGATGTGGCCTGCTATCGTTTGGGTTTGAGAGCATGCGTAACGCAAGGGGCCGGGCCGCATCTCGCGAGTCCCGGCCCGTCCCATGCATTACACGGAAGGGCGGCACGGCTCAGGCCCGTCCCGGTGACGCGTGACCGGCCTGGGGAGCGTCCCGCGTCCCGGCCCGGGACGGGGTTGCACGGTGACGGGCCGCTACTGTTCATCGATTTTAATTTTTTTTTTTTTTTTTTTTTGCATTTTTAAGAAGACGAAGAAGAAGGGGGAGAGGGGAAGAAGGAGGAAGAGGAAGAAGAAGGAGATGGAGAGGGGCGACGTTTTTTTCATCAATTTTAATTTTTTTTTATTTTTTGCATTTTTAAGAAGAAGAAGAAGGGGGAGAGGGGGAAGAAGGAGATGGAGAAGGGCAACGTGTATTGCAGAATTTTAATTTTTTTATTTTTTTTTGCATTTTTTTTATTACTCTAATTTTTTGTATATTTTTTAGTTTATAATTTATTATTTTTGTATTAAAAATGAATTGCTCGTGTTATAATTGCTCAACGTATTTTATTTTACGTTCAAAATAGGTTGGAGTTGTGAATAATGTCATTTATTAGTTGCGGCCCGGGCCGCAACCTTCAGGGTTACAGCAGTTGGGGCCTGGGCCGCAACTGTAGAGGAATGATGACGTGGAGGGGACTTGGGGCCGGAAATGGGGACGGGGTTATTGATGCCCTGAGGGAGTTTTGACAAAAATTGTACGTCACAATGAGATCTGAAAATTGCACAATTGAGAGAGGGGTAAGGACTAAGATGGAGGAGCTATCATAAGAAGTTGATTTATGGAGTTGTCCAATGTTACACATGGACGGATGATAGAGTCGATCAATCTCACCTAGGATCATCCTTAATCGCAAGACATATCACTATATCGTCATATCATCCTAACTATATCGCAAGACATATCACTATATCGTCATATCATATCTTCAGAGCCGGAGGCCCCGTCCACCCCTACACCATCACCACATGCAGAACATGACTCCACTACTATATACCTCCCTTCCTACCTCTAATCTTTACTCTAATTTCTTTCATATTTCCCATCACTTTTCCAAATACTACTCTGCTTCTCATTTTTCTAGATCTCACTGTTGGTTTACATTTACACATTTTTTTAAATCGAAATTGGAATGAATGTTGATGTTGTTTTATTCAGACTGGAAAAAATACATTAATTTGACTGCCATTTTATTATTGCATGCACTATATCGAGATACATATATATATATATATAGGGGAGCACTATTCTCCTTTTCCACTCTTAGATTCTTTTCTCTTCTTACTAATAACCGTTAGATCTTTTCAATCAACGGACCACGTTAATCCTTAATAATGATTTCCGCGTTGCATTATAGAACCTTTAGTTGTGCATTATGGGGTAATATAGTAAAGTTAGTAAAATGGAACCGCCATATTTTTGGCAATAGCGAATTTTAAGCGATTTGCAATCTTACGCCTCTTCAGTTTTCTCCAACTTCTCTCCAGCATACGATTCGACTCTCCCCACTCCTTCCACTCTCTAAAACCCTAGTTACATCTCCCACAAATCGATTTTGACAGCCTCCGTGACATATTTCGGTGATTACACTCCACCGTGGTTGCATCTGCCACAAATCGACCGGCCTTGACTCGTTTCGACGAATATTCAACAAATCTTGCAGGTATGTAAATGGAAAGCATTCAACTTTGCAAATGCCCACGAGAGGTCGACCACTCTCTCAAGCATCAGAGGATGCAGGTGAAATTTCCGACGCTATTCAATATCTTATTTGTTGCTTGCGTGAAAGGGTATTTGCAACTCTGTTGATTGCTCATTATCCAGTTTAAAAAGGAATAACTTTACAATGTTCTTTAATCTGTTGGTGTATATGTGCTCAGTCCGGATGGAATAGGTTTATCAATTTGTGTGGGTAATGCATTATGAAACTGTAATTGTACATTTTTTGGAGTATATTGTGCATTATATGATTGGTATTCTTTATGTGCAGTAAATTATGCAATGTGCATAGTGTCGTGTGTTTTGTGTTGTGTTGATTAAACTCGTGAAGTAGTTTGTATGTGCATATTTTAGTGTAAACTATGCATTATGAAACATACTTTATGCATTATGGTAACTACATTATGCATTATTAAGGGTGTTGGATGTGTTGTCATATTTGCTCAGTCTGGATGTGTTTTTTGTATTATGTTGTGTGGCCAATGCATTGGCAAACAGTAAAATTGGATTTTTTTTCCTACTATTGAATGCATTATATGAGTTGTATAATGTATATAGTTTCAAACATTATGTGTGTAACACATGTGCGTTTTCATGTTGAGACGCTGCACTATCAGTTCGTTTGTGCATTTAATAGTGTAGACTATGCAGTATAGAACATTATTTATGCATTAAGTTAACTAAATTATGCATTATTCAGGGATTTGGATGTGTTGCCATAGATCCTCAGTTTGAATGAGCTTCTTTTATTATGTTGTGTGGGCAATGCATTTTGAAACTATAATATTGCATTTTTTGTAGTATTGACTACATTATATGAATGGTATCATTTATACAGTTTACTATATTTTATGTATAACCCATGCGCATTATCATGTTGAGACAATGCATTATTAGTAATATTATATGCATTATCATGTTGAGACAATGCATTATCAGTATTATTTAATGCAGTATCATGTTGAGACAATGCATTATCAGTAATATTTAATGCATTATCATGTTGAGACAATGCATTATCAGTAATATTTAATGCATTATCATGTGAACATCTATAAGTATTATATAGACTTTATTGAAAATGTTATGATAGTTTTCTTTGTTTGTTCTATTTCAGAGAAGCGGCTACAATCAGAAATAGATGATACAGTAGATGATGTTATACCAGTTGCTTTGGCTAAGAGGTTCAGGGATAGGTTGGCAGAGGGCGCTCCCAGTGCGGTCGCAGGTGATGCTGAAAAGAAACAGCTAAAGGGACGAAAGCCTAATCGGCTGTACTGTAGACGACCACCGCTGGAATTTTTTAACTACTTGAAGCAGTTAAATCCAAGACAGAAAAGGGCGGTTACGGAGATTGGTTTTGGGGCAGTACTCTGTTTTTGAGAATATGTTTTATGACTGTGAAATTTCAAACACGCAGCCGAACAGTTTGTGCATGTCGTTTATTCGGATTGCCTTTATTTTAAATGCAGTCCACGTTATTTTACAATGTAGTGTGTATTATGTTATTTGTCCATATACGTGTACGATTAACTCTCATATTGCTTAACATAAACCACATAATTTACAAATCCTAGTGCATAATGCAATGCCTACACCAAATAATGCGTTCGTACATTACACAATAACTATACTAATCCATATACAGAAAACGGATCAAAATCCTGTGCATCATATATGCATGTCATTGCATTATTTGTACTGAATTATGCATTATATAACTTTTTGTGTGTATTTGAGAATATGCTCTATGACTGTGAAATTGCGCATTTTAGTTTCTGTAATGCATTATTTGTGATATGTAATGAACATTTATCCTGATCCGTTTAACTTAAGTTGTGCCGTGTTTCTATGTTTGGTTCACGTTTCTTGTTTTCCCTAAGGGTTTAACAAGCCTAGGGGCTAGGGTGTAGTACGTTCTAAGTCTACATAACGTTGTCCAAATACACGAGCTGCAGTAATTCGTCTGGGGTTGCACGTTCATAGCGCGTAGACATTTTTAAAACAGATGTACGTAATGTACATTTGTTGTAGAGTATAATGCGTAGTTTAGTTTCTGTAATGCATGTTTTGTGATATGTAATTCATATTTATCCTGCCCCGTTTAATTTAAGTTGGGCCGTGTTTAGATGTTTGGCGCACGTTTCTTGTTTTCCCTAAGGGTTTAACAAGCCCAAGGGCTAGGGTTTAGTAAGTACACATTAATAACAACGTTAACAAAGACCATTAGTTTGATTTATAAATAGACCCTAGACCCTAAGGGTGAGCCGAAGAGCCGTAGAGGAAGAAAGGGCCCTCGTCTCTTACATAATATGTACATTATGTAAATCAGTCAAAATTAGTGCATATCCGCGATTATAACTAAACACTAGTTTTATAAATCAAACTAATGGTCTTTGTTAACGTTGTTATTAATGTGTACTTACTAGACCCTAGCCCCTGGGCTTGTTAAACCCTTAGGGAAAACAAGAAACGTGCGCCAAACATCTAAACACGGCCCAACTTAAATTAAACGGGGCAGGATAAATGTGAATTACATATCACAAAACATGCATTACAGAAACTAAACTACGCATTATACTCTACAACCCAGACGAATTACTGCAGCTCGTGTATTTGGACAACGTTATGTAGACTTAGAACGTACTACACCCTAGCCCCTAGGCTTGTTAAACCCTTAGGGAAAACAAGAAACGTGAACCAAACATAGAAACACGGCACAACATAAGTTAAACGGATCAGGATAAATGTTCATTACATATCACAAATAATGCATTATAGAAACTAAAATGCGCATTATACTATATAATATGTACATTATGTATATCAGTAAAAAAAACCTACGCGTTATGAATGTGCGACCCCAGATGAATTACTGCAGCTCGTGTATTTGGACAACGTTATTTAGACTTAGAATGTACTACACCCTAGCCCCTAGGCTTGTTAAACCCTAAGGGAAAACAAGAAACGTGAACCAAACATCGAAACACTGCACAACTAAATCAAACGGACCAGGATAAATGTTCATTACATATCACAAATAATGCATTACAGAAACTAAACTGCGCATTATACTATATAATATGTACATTATGTATATCACTAAAAAAACATACACGCTATGAATGTGCGACCCCAGATGAAATACTGCATCTCGTGTATTTGGACAATGTTATTTAGACTTAGAACGTACTACACCCTAGCCCCTAGGCTTGTTAAACCCTTAGGGAAAACAGGAAACGTGAGCCAAACATCGAAACACTGCATAAGTTTAATTAAACGGGTCAAGATCAATGTTCATTACATATCACATATGATGCATTACAGAAACTAAACTGCGCATTATACTCTACATATCAGAATTCAACAAAGTATAGCATCTCCTTTCACGCAGCGCTCCCTCTCTCTTAGAAAATTCTCCGTCACCGTCAGCCATTGTTTAGGTCTGCTCTCCCTCCTTCGTCGGCGTTCTGTCGCTGAACTGCTGCACGGCTGCTGTCCTTCGCGCAGCTACTACCCATGTTCCAACCTCGCTTTCTCTGCCCTCCGATCTGTACTCCGTCGTCACCGTCGGCGAGCTCGAAAGCTCAGCTCTCCGCCTATCTTCTTCTCTCAGCGCCGCTGCGATTCGTCGCAGCCGCGACTCTCCATCATCGCTGTTGATCAGCCACCGCTGCCACCACTAGGGTCGCCATTGAACGGATGTTGCTGTTTTCCTCCCGCCATGGCTGTGCGCGATCCAGCACAGAGCCGACGTCGCATCAACCTCTGTTCCCCGTCGCTGCCTCTCATAAAGCACAGATGTAATGGAGAAATTCACGTCAATGGCGTTTGGCAAGGAATAATAACCGTGAAGATTGAGTTGGAGTAAATTTAGGAAGTTGCCATAACCAACCAAATTATTGATTACCAATTAAGCCCTTTTCGTTTTTTTTAATCATTAAATTAAATGATTAAACACACTAATTTAGGCCATTGGATACAGGAAATCAACGGCTAAGATCAAGAAGGAAATAGGAGGAAATATGAGAAAAGGAAATGAATACATCCCTATATATATATATATATATATATATATATATATATATATATATATTATATATATATATTTATATATCTTGAAATCAAGCAAAATTTGGAGAACGTTTTGCTTTATGCTTGCTGTGGAAGAATATCATGGCCTTGTTAATTCGAATCTACTATTTAACAAATTCTAGTAATCATTATTGGCAAATTAGTGGATGTGATAGCAAATGCAATAGATTAATGCGCTTCCGGTGCCTTATACAAATGCAAATCTAGTGTCTCAAACTTTTTTATATAAATCATACTTATTTTTTAAAGAAATACCAGTTTATAATATAATTATGGATCATGATTAACAATTAATTAAAAACTGTAATTTAAAAAATGAATACACCCTACTTGCAAACTTAATTGCTGAAATGATTATAAGTATTTCTTATTGGATATAATTATATAATAGATGCGGAGTAGTAGTTAATAAGTAAGTACTTCAACTAAAGCATAAAAATTGAAATTAAGAATAAATAAAAACAAATATTCAAAATGGAAACTAGTGGGTAAAGTAAGACACATAAGTATATATACCACAGTGGCGGACATATATAGACGAACCCCCAACAATTTTAGATTTTCTTATATATAACATATTTATACTCGGTTTACTAAAATTCGACCTAGCCCAATTGGTTAAAATGTCGCTCTTCTATGGACGAAGGGAGTATTATTTAGCCTCATAAAAATATATGTATTATATTGTTCGTATTGGGATTGTTCCCGCCAACATTGACACTAAAAATATGAAACAATTGTTATTTAATTTTAAAATTATGTTTTTATTTTAAAAAATTATTCTTCAATACTCCCTCCGTCCCAAAGTAGATGTCACACTTAGGAATTGACACGAGATTTTAAGAGGTGTTATTTTGTGTATTAGATGGAGAGCGAAAATGATATATTTATATTAATGTGAGAGAGTTTTTTCTAAAAAAAGAAAATGTGACATCTTTTGTGGGACAAACTAAAAAGGAAAGTGTTGAATAAAAAAAAACTAAAAAGGAAAGTGTGACATATACTATGGACGGAGGGAGTATTATTTAGCCTCATAAAAATATACTCCCTCCGTCCCGGACTACTTGCACTTATTTCCTTTTTGGGCGTCCCAAGTTATTTGCACTCTTTCCATTTTTAGTAAAAATTTTCACCTACAGCCGTAATATTTGACTTTGCTATACACTCATTCCTTAATCTCCGTGCCGAAAAGGAAACGTGCGAGTAGTGCGAGACGGAGGGAGTATGTATTATATTGTTCGTATCGGGATTGTTCCCGCCAACATTGACACTAAAAATATGAAACAATTGTTAACAGGAGTTTGGACCCCCAGTATAAAAATCCTGCGTCCGCCACTGATACCACTTCTACTACTAAAGAGTTCATACACTTCCTTAACCCCAACAGAAGAATACATCCAAACTCAATATACCAAAAATAAATTAAATTAATAAGTCACACAAGGCCTATAGATAAAATATAAACAGACACATGAAGAACTTCAAGAGTTCTTATTCAACTTAGCTCATGTATTCATAAATTAATAAGTCACACTATGAAATTACCTCAATCAATCCTCAGCAGATATGAACAATGTAACCATCTTATCTCATCTCATCTCCCATTAATTGTAAGTGCAGTTCTTGAGGGAGATGGGCACGTTGAGCTTCTTGGTGTCATATACGATAGAGCATTCGATCTTCTTGTAGAACTTCGGCTTCACCAGTTTGCCAAGAACATAAGCCCTCGACCGGACTGTGAACTCCAGTTTCAGCGGCACAAGGAGCGTGGTGATCCCCGTGGGGGTGCTCAAGCTCGTACCACTTCCGTACAATGGGATCTTGTCGCCTATTACAGTCACAGCCATGTTCCTCTGGCTGGTACGCGATTGATAGAACTTCTTCACCTGCAACGCAATGCCACAAACCAAAATCATTCGATGGCACTCGGCGTTTGTCAGATGGCTTTGACAGAGTGGAGACTTACGGTGCCTGAGCCAATGGTGAGCTGCGAGTAGGTGAGAGCGACTGGAGTTGAGGTGACGTGAACTCCGAAAAATGTAGCTGTGTTGCGGTAGGTTAGTTTCACGGTCGAGTTCATGGAAATCATGTCTGTCGATACCCCCGTGGAATCGGAACCAGCTTGAACCATGAATCTCTCAAATGTAATGCTCTGTTTAATATCAGTAAAATACTAAAATGTCACAATCTCAATTCAACAACATCAAAATTGTGCATCATCATCAAAAAACAATTCAAATTCTATCAAATCACCTCCAAAATCACAAACCCTTCGCCAATTGATTCATACAAATCATAATTGGACACAATTTCATCAAAATAAGTAACCAAACTCTAATCACAGAGCTAACGAGCCTTGTTTTTGAGCTCCACAACATCATCACCATCATCAACGCAATTCAAATTTTCAATGAAATCACAATGCCACATAAATTGATTCATATGAATCACAATCCAACATAAATAAGTCGAGCAAATCCTAATCACAGAGCTAACAAGCTTTGACTCTCAATTCAACATAATTCTGAGCTCAACAAACTACAAAATATCGAAATCAACCCAACAAAAAACAGTAAAAGCGTGGTCAAAGGAGAAACTCACCTTCATCGTGATCTTAGGCTTCTGCGGCCTGCTAGCTCCCCACAAAATCAAGGCGAAAAACGAAAACAACACAATAAATCCGACAACAAAAGCAAGGAAATAGCATCTACGCGGCAGACCTTTCCGTGACTCCTCATCTTCCAGCAATCCTTCCTCTTCAATCACATCGCAGTCCTTCCAATTCGTCAGTCCGCCCTTTCGCGGTCCCCTGCCCCCAGATCCGACGTCGTTCGGCGATACCTTCCTCGATCCCGGCTTCAGCGAGCCGGAGAAGCGGCTGGTTGACGACTCCCTGGAGTGGTGGCCGACGGAGGAGTGCGACCGCGGTGGCGACCCCATGGGGCTCCCCAGCACCGGAGTCGAGTGGAACGACGTCGTCGTCTTCTCCCCGTCGTGCGAATCGCGCGACGGACTCTGCACGTAGTACACCGCCCGCCGGTTGTGGTCCGGTGACGACGGGGCAAGGCTCGTCACCTCCGAATCCGTCTTCGCGTGCATTGTGTGTTTCTCTTCTCAGTGCGTGAAGAGTGTGAAAAGTTTGCTTTGCAGAATTTGGAATTTAAGAGACTTCTGATACGTTGAGAAAATGACTCAGAGCTGATTCTATTCTACTTATCCAATTTTCAGAGGATTATTTTAAATTGGCTGACATATTTATTATTACTAGTCCTTATTATAGGTTTTTTATTACAATTATGAATCTATGAATTTCTGTGGATATTATTGGTGCTGACCGATTAAGTATGCATGTGTGACAACTTAAAATAGATTTCAGTTGAGTAATTACATACATCTATATATTTGATCAAATTTGTAATATAGTGTAGAATTTGTTTTGATTAATAAGTTCCGTATATCACCCACACGAAAAATGAAAATAAGTGAGAAATGAGAATCAATGTTGGGTAGAAAAAAGTCTGCGACAGCTGCGTTAGAGCTGGCAATTAGCTTGTCTTAAAGATTTGGTATGATTTTTTAGTTTTTCTTTCCATATAATTTTTCATTCTTGAGTTTGATCTCCTTCATATTAATCTAATTTCATAATTATTTCGATTCTATGTATTAAAGCGTCCATTCTGCTATTGTAATGTCATTGAATGGTTTGAGCAATCCAACTCATTGATCGTTTACCTTTTATAATATATTAGAGGTAACAAATATTATAATATGGAAAGTTGTTACACTAATTTGTAGTGAGAAGAAAAAATTGCAACACATGGAGACACGTGAATCCCAAATTAATGTGTTTTTCATAAAGGTGGAAATAGATAGAGAAAAAAATGCTTTTATTTTACTTGGGTCCAAAGGCGTTAGTATTAATATACTATGCTTTGGACCGCAATAAATGTAATAGGAGTAATAAGATTCATGGGCTCTGCCCCTTTATTTGTGGACGTGTGAAACAATTTCTTTTAAACTTGACTAGTACTCATAATTGTGGAAGTTGCTTCCTACATACTTAATGTGATTTGTGTCCTAGTGACAATGTTTATTTGGTTAATTTGCAAATTCTTGCTTGTCATTGTTATAAAATAAAATACATACTTACAGGTCTACATTATAATATTTACTGTATAGTAGTTCCGTTATTGAATCTAGGAAGAGAGAAATAATTCCTCCATGTTATAGACTTATAGTAGTCTGTATTTTGATTCATTCTGATATTTATGACCACAATTTATATTTGAGCGTGTGGTCTCATGACGTTAAATTCTTAATTACCAATAGCGAAAGTAACACATAATTATAACACCAAACAATTGAAAAGAAAACATTACATAATAGTTTATTACAAGCAGTTGAAGGTCTCACATTTGTATGAAACAATTCGTAATAAAAGAGATAATTCTTTATTAGAAACAATCAATATATGTATGAAATCCAAGGGCCACAAACCTTCCTTGTAGCGCAGAGGTTGCAGCTTAGGTTATTGGTTAGTTGATACACAACAGGGTGGTGGTGAAGTGGCAATGCCCCTACCTACATCATATATAGATGTTTCTGCCATAGCCTGATGTTGTGTTGAAGCACATGGGAATGGGAATGGGAATGGGAATGGATGGAAAGATGGGAGCCTTGGCAATGATACATCCACAGTAGAAGTGATTGGCAGTAGCATAGAATGTGTGTATCCCATTGCACACTTAGAATGAATGCAATATGATTTGACAGACATCACACATGCGTTGGATGTAGCTTCTTGAGTGAGATGATGAGCTTTGTGTTTTATGGTGTCGGGCAAAGAAACACACTTTATATCTATCTACTTGAAAGCCACACATTTTGCACTCATCATTTGTGTACAAATGGAGGATGGAGTGGAGCTCGGGAGTGAAGAAACTATTTGCTTTCACCACAACTTGTGTAATCATTTGACCATGAGATTACTAGCTACCTAGTCTTTGGAATTAGGAAGCTGCAACCGTCGATCT
>NW_024599492.1:0-35474 GCF_004379255.2 Salvia splendens
GCGCCAAAAAACATGATAAACTTTTTATTAACACTGAATAAACCTGCAAGTAAAACTTATAAAGGTCAGTACGGGATATCGATCATGAGTAAAACTGTAACAGACTGTCTATTTTACTAAGCTTCTTTCAAAAAAACAAAAGGATTTTGATTTTGAAAACTAAAAATAAAATAAAGAAAACAAGTAAACGATTGCAGATAAATCACAGAGATGTTCTTTCACTGTTATAGTTTATTAAGTTCCAACTACAACACCCTAGCATAGTTTACTTAACTAGAACAAGTCACATAAATATTGCCCATGCGGAACAAAGTAGATTACATACACTAGGGTCATCAATCCTAAGATTTGCAACTACCAAAAGCACCTAAGACTCCTCTTGCTCTCGCTCTCAATTAAAAGTACAATTTAAGGGGAATTAATTGTTGTTAAGCTCTTCTAACAAGAAAACCCCCTCTCACGATTATGTTGCAAGTCAATCGATCATCAAAGTATGTGTCATTGAAACATGAAGAATTATCGACCCTTAGAATTGAAGCAAGTAATGAACAAAAAGGACATTAAATAAATAGGACTGTATAAACCAAAGTCATTACTAATACATCCTTAGAATTCTATGAATTTAGGTACTCATAATGAAATATACTAAACCCACAGTTTGTAGAGAAAATATAGAAAATATAAGAGCTAAGATAATAAAACTTAAAAGTTGAATCTTGTAGCCTTGATCTTCTCTTGATTCCACGCTTCAAACTACTTGAATGATGAGAACAATGGAAGAAGCTCAAATATTATGCAGCAAAATGTCTTTTTTTTATGAAACTTTAGGAGGTATTTATAGCCTTCAAGTCGAGTATAATAATATAGCAATTCTTTAGCATAGTATGGTAAGTCTTGGAGAGAAAGTAGGCAAATTATGTGTGCCGCGTTTTCCCTGCGGGCCGCTGCACAATGTGCAGTGGTCAATGGCCTGCATTCCTTAGCTTCTGTATCTAATTCAGTGGTCGCTGCACACACTCCAAAGCGATTGCTGGCGTGTTCTTTTCATCACTATTTCCGAAGCGGGCCGCTATAGGTGCAGCGGTCGATGAGTAGGTCCAACAGACCGCTGGCTAGCTTGAAAGCTCCAGACTTTCATCTTCAACTTTTTGCTATCTATTTTACTGTTTTGGACAAAATCATAAAATCGTCATAAATTTAGTTTCACAAATGGCCTTATAGTCATTAAATAATTAATACAATGTTTTTAAATGTTGGAAACTTATAATCAGGTGTGTTAGGAAATAGTACAAATCATATTTCACATTCGAATTGGCACAAGTTCACCATTTCAAGTTCATCTAGAAAAATTTCTAGATATTTTGTTGCTTATGTAAAAATTCCACACTCTGGAGATTGCTTTAGAAATGTTCACGAGATTTTATTCAAAATGCCAACTAATCAAACTAATAAACTTAAAGAATCGTTCACGAGATTTTATCCAAAATGGACACATGTTAATAATTAAACCTCCCTATTAGTGAAAAATTAAAATGGAATTACAAATTTTATTTTTGTTACATATAATTTAATATGATAAAATTTCAATTAGCATGCGTCTTATCCATATATAAAAAACCCAGAATCGGAAATACATTTAACTGTTGTGCATTTGGGAAAATTGGGTCCTAAACTTGTCACAATGCAAGATTGTGGTTAGACCACCTGCCAAGCTAACAGTTAATATAACCTGTAAAGATAAACATGAACGTGAACAATAATTTATTTAATTAATTGAACAACACTATGTATTATGAATCAAGGAGATTTTCTTACGTTTTGAGCATTGGCTATTCCCTTATTCAGAAATAGCTTTCCATTATAGCATCGTAATCCGAGCACCCCCTAAGATAAATCACCTTGCCCTTGAAATTTATTTCCTAAACCAAACATTTATCATTATATTATTGATACGAAATAGAATTTAAAAACTAAGTAATGAAGTATAAAAGTAGTATCTATGTAAAAGAATTTAAGACTTACTTGATCAATACTCCCTCCGTCCGTCCCAAAGAATATGCACTTTGGGGTCGTCACAATTTTAATATAAATTGGTGAAGTAAGTAGAGAGGTAGAGAGAAAAAGTAAATAAAGTATTGTTAGTGGAGAATGAGTCCTACCTCATTAGAGAGAAAAGACTTTCCAAAATTAAAAAGTGCATATTCTTGTGGGAATGGACTAAAAAGGAAAGAGTGCATAATCTTGAGGAACGGAGGGAGTATTTTTGACATGAAGAAGATCCATCACAGTATAAAACGTAGCAAATGTTCCAGTTATAGAAGACTGAAATTAATAATGAGGTCAAGTTATGTTTTATACTCCATATGGTAAAGAAGATGGACATGTGAAGAGTAAAAAATACTAACGTGGATTATATATAGCATTGTCGTCGAGCATAATGAGTATATACAGCCATCATCCTTGTACTACTTCCCAAATAACTCATTGATCTTCCACGACAATCTTCCAACGAGAAGCACCACCCTATAACAAAAATAAATCCTTTTAGCTAGACAATTACTATTAATTTCTTTTTGAAAAAATACAATTTACCTGAATATAAACAATCTCGTTGTTAACACGACTGGCGAAGCCACGTTGGGCCGGGCCCCCCGGTCCACGTAAACAAACATTTTCCATGTACACGGTAGCGCAGTAGTTGGTTGGAGATATGGTCTCCCGTCAATATGTCCCTGTTCAAATCCGTTTGGTGAATTTTTTTACTTGTTTCCTTTAATTCTTTAATTTGTAACCTTTTTCTTTTTTTTATGTCTCTCTATTTATGCAATTTTGGTATTCTTCTTTCTCTTCATTTGCAACTTCTTTCTTCTTTTTATGTCTCTCTATTTATGCAATTTTGTCTCTTTTCTCTTCATACAGAATAATACGAATATTTTTATTTTTCTTTACTTTCTATTTTTTAGAATATAATTTCTATTTGTTCTCTTTTACACTATTTATGCTGAATTTTATTCTTTATCATTTCGTAATTATTTTCTTTCAACATTATACTCATAATAATAAATAAATAGAGTAATAATTATTGTATTCTAGTATTTGTTAGGAGTATAATTTATATTTTCTTTGATGTTTTCTATGGTGACATTTAAGCAACATAAAAATTCGTTTCCATTCATTATTTAATATTTTACGTAAAAATTGAAATATTGATTATTTCGAACTTTCGACGACACGAACATCGAAAAATACTATAAATATTAACTATAATTGGATCCCCCATTTAAAATTTTTTGGTTTCGCCACTGGTTAACACCCTCTCCATATCCCTTAGAATAGACATACGCAGGTGGTGTTCCATCTAGACACACTACGTATAACAAAACAATACCAAATTATATAAATAAAAAATAAATATGTTTCTCTCATGATATATATGAGTTAAAAAAAATTTGACCAACGCCTTTAGCAACAACACTCTCTTGAAGAGTAATGTTGTGGAATTCGTGAACACCATATACTTAGCGCAAGTGCCCACATAAGAAACAACAGCAAATGAAGAGATTTCCATTTCTACACAATAAGCTACACATATATTACTCTTATTAAATTCAAAGATTTAATCTGAAGATAAATAATTTAAGCACTAGATTAATTAATCAATGAAAACCCAAAATTTAATTATAAAGGAATGAATCTTGTTAATACCAATAGAAAATAGTAACATGAACCTGATTAAATATAAAGGTTACACAAAATTTAAAGAGCCCAACACTGATCCTAAGGCCATCCACAACGCTGTCTCTATACCGTCTCTTAAACCGTCTCTTAACTACTATTGAGCACTATTTGAGGGCCCCACTGTCCTTTTTTCCTCCATCTCTTAACTAAGACACGGAGGCTGCAACGTTCCGTCTCTTAACCGTCTCTATACCGTCTCTTAATTACTATTCATTCAATTTAATTTATAATTTTTTTAAAACCCAATTCAATTTAAACAAACACACTTTATTAAAATTAAAACAATATTACAACTTAACATTAAAAAAGCGAAGACATAATTAAAATTCTAAAAAATAAAAATGACATAATTTAATATTCTCCGCCAAAGTTTTCCCAAATGTGCTCAATTAGATCCTCTTGGAGTTGGGGTGTGGCGCTAGAGTCGCGTGTCCTTGCCCGAATAGCCAACCGTTCTTGTATAGATGGATGCGCTCCACTTCGCGGCGGACTACTTGCAGTTGAGCTTCCGGGGGATTCGGGGTCGAACCAATTTCCGGCATCGGGTCCTTCGTCTCGGACAATCATGTTGTGCAAGATTATGCACGTATACATGATGTCGACCATGCTCTCCATGAACCACGAACGAGCCGGGGCTTTGATGATGTTGAAGCGCGCTTGGAGAACCCGAACGCCCTCTCCACATCCTTGCGCGCAGCCTCCTGCTTCTGCGCAAAAAGAGCCTGCTTTGGGTTCGTTGGCCTGCCGCACGTCTTCACGAAGGTCGGCCACTTCGGGTAGATGCCGTCGGCGAGATAGTACCATTTTATACCGTCGGTTGTTGGCGACGAAGTTGATGGCCGGCGCTTTACCATCCAAAACTTCGGTAAAGAGGTCGGACTGTTGGAGCACGTTTACGTCGTTGTTCGAGCCAGGGACCCCGAAGTACGCGTGCCAGATCCAAAGTCGGTAGTCGGCAACGGCCTCGAGTACAACGGTTGGGTGGGTGCCTTTGTGGGCTCGTGTAGGTAGGAACCCTCCAAGCCACCGGGCAATTCTTCCATTGCCAGTGCATGCAATCGACACTGCCAAGCATCCCGGGAATCCGTGCACTTGTTGTTCGTGCAGGTGAGGAGGAACTGACAATCCTCCGTCCGGAGAAATTCGTCACTGAAGGCTGCCCGGACGCCTCTGCAGAAGTTGAGCAAGCACAAGCGCCCAGTGCTGTCTCCGATGTGCAGGTATTCGTCGAATATGTCGCCGTTTGTCCAGTCGCAAGCTGCCGGATGGCTGCAGTACATTTCTGCAGCGTCGTGTGGCTGGGACGACCGACCGCGTCGAACCCTTCTCGGAAGAACTCCTCCCTGGCCGCCAAAGTATTCGCTATGTGGAGAAATAGCGGTTTCCGCATGCGGAAACGGCGACGGAAATAGGTATCTCCCCAAATCGGGTTATCGCAGAAGTAGTCGCGTACTAACCGTGCGGCGGCTTCCTCCCGGTTCCGATTGATGTACTTCCGGGAGCGTCGTGGGGGTGGTGCGGCTTCCTCCGCCTCTCGTCGTCGATCTTCTTCGAGTGATTGTTCCATTAATTGGCGCATTTGCTCAAAAGGATCCATTTGTTTGAGTTGATTGAAGATGGAAATTGGAGTGATAGAGAGGATTTGAGAGGAATAGATGTGTGTTTGTGTTTGAAATGAGTATGGAATAGAATTATTTATAGAGTAAAAAAATTAAAAATTTAAAAAATGAAAATAAATATTTAACGGTAATATTACCGTTTGAAAAAAAAAAAATTTTTTTATTAAAAATCGATTTTTTAAAAAAAAAATGAATTATTGCGTCATCAGTGACGACGCCCACTCGCGGGCCAGCGAGTGGGCGTCACGCACGCATGGGGACGTGCCACGTGTCTCGGGCGCGTGGCGAGACAGCTCGTCTCGTGTCTCTCCGAGACGAGCTACGCGACGAGACGGTCGCGAGCTGGAGACGAGATGGCAGCTGCAATGCGTCTCGCGGGGGTCTCGTCTCTCCGAGACGAGACGCGAGCCCGGCGCGAGACGCGTTGTGGATGGTCTAAAACCGGCTAGAATAAAAAGGGTTCAATCTTAAAAATAAACATTAAGTCCATCTCCCATTTACAGAGTTCACACTTAAATTAAAAGAATACAAGATATATCCAAAATTCATTATCAGAACCCAAGTAAATATGCCCAGAGAAATCATGCCCAAATCCTTAACATACACTACTTAACAAATTCAATATCAGATTTTTTGGTGACGTGATAGGGAAAATCCCTCTAAACTTGAATTTTGAATTCTAGAACAAAAAATTGATGCTTAGGATTTCATTGTTCAAGAAGCTATGTTGTCTTCACTACATATATGAAAAAAATAATATTCCTCATGTTCCATTTAGAGTGACTCACTTTATTTTTTAAAAACATCCCAGTTAAACTAGCACATTTCCTAAAATAGATTCATCATCTCTACTTTTACTTCCCTCTTTACTTAACTTTCAAAACAACGCCACATAAAATCTTTGCTTTAAGCACGAGGAAGGAAATATATCGCCCAAAAAATAAAAAAATATGACAGCTATAAAAAAATGGATAAAACTAGTCCTATTTTTATATTTTGTAGTTTTGCTACTGAATATTTAATTCTATCATTTTCATGGATTGCATTATACTCCGTATGTTTTTAAAGAGGGATAAATATTACGTGAATGAACTTCAAAATTTTTAACTTGAACACTAAACTCTAACTTAGCATAAAAACTTAACCCCAACATTTTAATGTCAAGTTAAACAATAAAAATTAATCATTATTAAATAAATCACAAAATTTTATTAATTATATTACATATCCAATGTATAGCTCTTTAATCTATATATTCTCAAACTATATACTAATGAAGTAAATTTAAAGAATAGTAAAAAAAACAAAAAAATAAAAAATACAGCTTCCAACGCAGAAATTGGCAAGATATATGAAGTCATCTACTTTTACCAATTCACCCTCAATTACCCCACTGCTTTTGATGTAGTGTTGTCGGCCATCCTTAAGCAAACGTTTGCGGATTTTAGTGGCCCAAAGTTAGGCTTTTCGTAATACTTCAGAGGCATAATGTTGAGGCCAGCTCCCAAGTCATAGAGAGCTTTTTCTACTTTACCATCTCCAATAGAGCAACGAATGATGAATTGTCCTGGATCCGTTTGCTTCATGGCCCTTTGCTTTTGGATCATCTCACTGCAGTGCACGGGCAACTTAAGGTCAGTTTGCTTGAGTTTTTGTTTCTTCATCACTACTTCCCTCAAAGCTTCGCGTACCTAGGAATTTCCTGTAATGCACCAACAATAGGAACGATTAATATGAATCTTACAAGACATATTAAGAAATTGCTTGAACTGCTTATCAAGCTTGAACTTCTTCTTAGGTTGGAAGGGCAAAATTACCGCATTGTGTTGCATATGTACGACTTCCATGCCCGAGGTGCTAGGTTCATCCAACGGCTTTTGGTAACCCATTTTTTTATTGATTTCGGCGACTTGTGAAACAGGTTTAAACTTTCTCTCTCCCCTTCGCCTTCTTTTGGACTTGATCCATTCTGAGTTTTGATGATCGAGATAGTGGAGGCAATGGTAATTAACCCTGCCTCAAGGTGTTCTATCTTGCTTCAACTACTCCAATTTTGGTTTCGTTGGCTTTTTCTATCTTCTCCTAGCACTTCCAAAATCTTTTTGATGGTTTGCTCATACTTCCCTACCTTTTTGAGTGGCTCCACTACTCCTCATTTGCTCACATTAAATCCTGCAGGCCTGGTGGAGAAAGTTATTGTTAGAATAGAGGAGATTTGGATGTGGGCAATTCCCATTATAATTATTGTAACCACCGCCCTCTAACTATGTAAATAATTGTTATTATAAGGCCTATTGAAACCACTCCCATTTTGGACATAGTTAACGTCCTCAAGAGAAGGGGTGTCACTTTGAGGAAGGGCGATAATTGATATAGGTGGAATGGTTTCTTCTTCCTTCTTTGGTCCATCCCTTTAGTCAACCCTAACTCTCAAGGCTGCCAATTCTTGGCGAAGGACACATTATCCTCTTCATCCACGGCTGCCACCCTCGTCAAGTTGTTCCTCTCTTTTGACCAACTTCTGTTATTTGCGTCTCATCACCTCCAAAGCTTCTGCTCCACTCTTCCTTAGTCCTCCGTCGCCTCCGAATCCAACTTAACAACAATCTTTTCAATAAATCCATTATAAAGGATCCCTACCTAATGGTCTACTTTGAAACCATGATTGGGGCATTTCGGAAATCCCTACCTGACCTGTGATACGACCATGGAAACCGTACATCAATGTTTATACCTGAAGCTGGCTTCAATCAATATTCTGCCTATCGTTATGACGTCTAAAATCACTGAATCTTCCACCATTGTCTTCTCCTTCGAGAGAGCTTCGCGTGCGTATCTTACACGTCTCAGTCGGAGTCTGGAGGAGGGAGTTATGGCAGTTTTACAGAAGTCGCGCAGTGCAGAAGCATTCCACCCCGACCAGGTGGGATTTGTCGCACCTAACCACCCGGCCAGGTACAACTCTCTGGAGGAGCTGCAGCCAGACATTCCCACCCGGCCAGGTACCCCATGTTGCCACCCGACTAGGGCGTCGTCGAAGGCATGAAATGGTCCACCCGACCGGGTGACTTTTGGGTAACTTCGTCCACCCGGTCGGGTGACTCACGGAAGGCAGGGCGGGTCCAGAGACTTTCACCAGGCCGGGCAGAGTGACCCAGAATAGATTTTGTGGGCCTTTTTCTTGGGATTTGGGGCCTAAACTATAATTAACCTCCCCCCCTTTTTCCTTATTTTATTTGGGAGTTTTGCTGAAATCATATACTTGAGAGATTTGTTCCTCTTGAAGATGATTTTCATCTAATTCCTAGATTTAGGTTGCTTGGTTCATCAATTCCTAGTGAAATATGGATCAAGTAGAGGTATCTTTGAGGACTGTAGTTGCCTTGATGATCTAGCCATGAATGCATTTAGTTATGTTGTAAGAGCCTTAGCTTACTTTATCAATGACTTTGTATTCCAATTTCCATACTATCCATGTTAATCTTTCTTGTTCATCTTAGATTCATGAATTCTTGTTGGGTCTATGATTTTCCTTTGTTTATTTTGATAAATTGAAAATCTATTTCACCAAAAATATTGATCAAACATATACAATTGGGTTTCCTTGGGTTTATCAGATGGTCTACTTCGAAACCGAGAGCTTAAAACGTCTGAGAACTTCACAAAGAGGCTCATCGTGTCCTTGCATGAATTGGAACATCTCACTCTTTAGCTTTAGGATAGTGCCTAGCAGATATATTTGTCGAGGAAGAGCGCCACTATATCATTCCAAGTGGAAGTGTTATCGACAAACAACATTCATATTACTCTTTTGCCGAATCAATTAATAAGTAGGAAAATAGTCTTATCTTATGCCTTTCTCGTCGACACCATTTAGCTTAAGAGTGTTGGCTATTCCCACGAATCTAGTGAGGTGGTGGTTTACATCCTCTGTGGCTCTTCCGTCGAAAGGGTTTTGCTCATCTTAGTTGATCAGAGGTATTTTTAGCTCGAAGTTGTTAGCATCAATACAAGCACCTGCAAGGACCGTAACCATATTACCATTATTAACATTTTCTTATCTAGTACTAATCCTTTATTGCGTCTCTCTTGTTCCCCTTAAACGGCTTTCTCTGCAGCTCTTTCATCCAACAGTAGCTGCATTTGTCTGCACATTAGTGCGAGCTAATCTCGGTCATGATCTCCCAGCTTGCGTTTACCCATATTTATTCTTCTACAGGTTTTCTCTATCTCCGGATCAACGGGTTTAAGGATATCCCTCGCAAAACGTGTTCGCATGCATAACCTGCAGAAAATAAGAACAAATAAAACCAAAAATTAAAAATAGAAAGCAATTAAATCCAAATTAGCAAAATTTTCCGTTTCAAGATTTCATTAATAAAACGTGAAAGTATTCCTGGCAATGGCGCCAAAAACTTGATGCACTATTTTTTAGCACTACAACTACTTGCAAGTATATAAGGCATCTGCAGTATAGTTAAGGGTAAGCACTTGGATATCGTACACATAGAAATGTTGTCGCGTATTGGCTATCTAAGACTAGGCTTCTTTCACTATTTTGAGACACGATTTTGGTTGGCATTGAAAGTTGAAAAACAGTAAGTATAACAGAAAGCAATTAATATTGCAGCATAAAACACAGAGAAATGGTATAAAATACAACGGAATTCTAGGGACGTGCTTTCATAGTTATAGTTTATAAAAGTTCCAAATATAAAACCCTAGCGCAGTTCATGCTTACTAGAACGAATCACATATATATTTTCCATGCGGCACAAAATAGGTTTCACACTAAGGTTGTCAATCTTAGATAAGAACGGAGGCAATAAGGCTTGAAGATAGAGCATTATACAAAAAGCTCACCTTTACTCCGTTAATTTCCCGGGAGCAAGCAATTGTATTAGCTTAGAGAGAGAGAGTGAATGTTTGAGATTTGAGAGAGAAGATTTGGTTAAATAGAATGAACAACGAATTGGCAGATATATATATTGAGGTTGATGTCTCGTATACAACGTTTGGTAATTGGTATCATCCATTAAAATTTATTGGCATGTGTTAGGAAATTTTTTATTGACATATGTCATGCCCCTATCAATTTACTAAGTAAATTTTCAACTTCAACATAGAAAATGTGTTATGTTTGCGGAAAAATGTAGACAATTTTAACCTATTCCAAATTTTTGCATATGGATATTAATTAGTGATTTTTACGTTTGGTTACCAATTTTATTGAATATTTTAAAAGTTTTCAAGAAATACTATTTATTAACGGTTTTTGTTAAATAAAGTGATAAGAGTATTATTAATAATTCAATTTTTTTTGTTAAATAAAGTGATAGAATATTATTAATATTCAGATTTCGGTAAAATATTGATGCTGAAAACTCGTTCTGATGAAGAACATCAAGAAGCTTTAATATTTTTTATTAACTCGACTACGTTTAAAAAATTGCATCCTGAACTCAAATTCGTTATTTCTTTCTCTTTTCACCAACCATTTTAAAAAGTAGATATAAATATTGGTGTTATATTAATGGTTGGTGTTAGAATTTCTTTGTTATAATCCCAATTGTTAGTCTGTTACCAAACGTGGGGGGGTAAAAATAATCTTAGTGGGTCCTAATGTTTTAACTTAGTACTGAGAATTTTATGTGTATGACAAATGAATCGAGGTGTTTGATCAAAGCATATTTTTTTTTAAATTGTTCTATTTTATTTTCAGTTGGTTGCTCCGCACGTGGTCTTCATCCCCATGAAATAAGACTACTTTTTACATAAAGGGTTCAATAAGTAATGGGAAATAAAATAGGGATGGAGAATATGATCATCAACAAAGAAACCTAAGATCACGGTCAATACGTAGTGCACTAATGAAAGACCATCACATATCCATGTATCATAATGAAGAGGAAGGAGACAACATCGCTCTAGTGGTATGCCAATCGGGACTCTACCTCTAGATCGATTGAATTTTTTCTACTTTGGTGAGATTCTACAATATAGGTTCCCAAAATGAGAACCTTTTTTCAAGTTTGCATTTGAGATAAATGTGTAGGCGTTTTGCATCCTTAAACACACGTAGCCCGTTCGCGTTATTAACACAAGAAACGGTTACGCATTTTTTTCCGAAGCCGAAATTTCAAAAAATGGTTCTCATTTTGGGAAACCTATATAGTAGAATCTTCTCGAAGTCAGCCCGACTGTTGTAACCGATCCTCCAACTCAAGGTGCACCTCGAAATATCCGAGAGGTTGCATCACAACGTGCTTCGATGTGTCCACAAAAAATAGACAAAGATGTAAATGACGCAGGTTTTAATGTGCAATTGGTAAAGTAAGAGAGAGGATGAGAAAATGTGGTGAAAGTAGTCTTAGTATATTATGAGGTCCACATTCAAAGTGATGTGAGGGGTTAGTATCGGTTTAAAACTTTCCATTTTTAGAATAAGTCTAATTTCGGTGGATGACCCAAAATTATAGTAAACTTAATCTATTTTTTATGGACGGATGGAATATATTTCTTAAGATATTTCAGAAATTATTTTCATTTGTTAAAGACCGTGCATAAAAAAAGTATTAATTCTAAAACTTGAACACTAAATTAAATGCTAATGTATTCGATGTATTAATTTGTAAAACATACTATGTTGGTTGACTGTAGTGTCAATAATACAGAAAGAGATGATTAGCAAACGGTAAAATAAAAGGTGAATGATTAAACACGTACTACGACATTTTAAATTTTTTTAGTATTTATTTTGAATTTTTTAGTGTCTACTTTGCCATTATTTAACATATATTTAAATACAACGAGTGTTGAGGGAAAAAAAAGGCATGCAATATTAATCTGCAATAGTAAAAAGCATATATAGAACACTTATTAGGATATAATAAAAATGACACAAAAAATTAAAAAATCTATTAATATATTTAAAAGTATCTCAATTATTATTATTATATAAAATTTATTAGGCCGAATACATGTTGGTAAAACACGTACTACGACATTTTAAAATTTCACAGATCATGTGGATAAATCATCGAATCAATGGTTGTTAGTCTTTAACCGATGTGGTTTGTGAGAAGGCGGAGAGCCCTTGTAACGCGCACAATATTCTTCACAGTCTTCATAAGGTGTAACACCAGGGTCTAAACATGATCTTATACAACTATCGTAATAATCTTCCGCCATTGCGTAGTTAGCAACAAATATAAGGACTAGGAAAATTGTAACCACATCTCCCATTCTTGATGATTTCATGTTTGCTAGCAATTACTAATTTTTCTAAGAAAAAGAGGGAAATGTTTGATGATGAATTTAATCTATATTGTTTGCATTTATATATACGTTTCTTTCTCCACCCTCACATTTATTTGAGTTAATGCTACTAATTAATATTTAGGGGGTTATCAAACTTAATGTCTTATTTGTTTTAATGTTACAACATCTATTTAACTCCACATTTTTTATACTCCCTCCGTCCCACAATAAGAGTCACTCTTATTGTGAGCACGAGTTTTAAGAAATATGAAAAATAGTGGATTGTAAAAGTTAGTGGAATATGAGACTCACTTTTTTACATTAGTTTTAGCTAAAATGTGAGTGAAGTTAATTAGTGGAATGTGAGACCTACTTAACATTTATGGTAAAATGAAGTGTGACTCTTATTGTGAGACGAACCAAAATGACAAAGTGTGACTCTTATTGTATGACAAAGGGAATATTAATTTTGGGGTATATTTTTCATTTTCTATCATTTGTTGTAGTTAAGGAATTTATATATTTTAATTTTATTTTAATTTTATACCGCTCATGTTAAGTACTGAATAGATTATAATACTTTCAACTAAATATAAAAAGAAATACTTAGATTTTCTAATTAAAATATTTCATTTTCAGAAGTTAAATAATTATGTATATTATATTTTTTATAGTTCTAACAAAATATATAAAAATGATATAAAAGAAAAAAACAAAATAGGAAAAAAATATAAAAAAATACACCTTCCAACACAGAAATCGGCAAGAAATATGAAGTCATCTACTTTTACCAATTCACCCTCAATTACCCCACTGCTTTTGTCGTAGTGTTGTCGGCCATCCTTAAGCAAACATTTGCGGATTTTAGTGGCGAGTTAGCCTTTTCGTAATACTCCAGAGGCATAATGTTGAGGCTAGCTTCTAAGTCACAGAGAGCTTTTTCTACTTTACCATCTCCAATGGAGCAACGAATGATGAATTGGCCTGGATCCGTTTGCTTCATGGCCCTTTGCTTTTGGATCATCTCACTGCAGTGCACGGGCAACTTAAGGTCGGTTTGCTTGAGTTTTTGTTTCTTCATCATTGCTTCCCTCAAAAGCTTCGCGTACCTAGGAATTTCCTGTAATGCACCAACAATAGGAACGGTTAATATGAATCTTACAAAACATATTAAGAAATTGCTTGAACTGCTCCTCAAGCTTGAACTTCTTTTTAGGTTGGAAGGGAAAAATTACCGCATTGTGTTGCACATGCTAATTTGGTGGCGTTACTTTTGTCTTCTCAGCGGCCCACTTTGTTGAGTCAAGCGGCCCGCTGGGATGCCCACAGTACTCGGTTTTCATGCCCGAGGTGCTAGGTTCATCCAACGGCTTTTGGTAACCCATTTTTTATTGATTTCGGCGACCCATAAAACAGGTTTAGCTTTCTCCCCCTCTGCCTTCTTTTGGCCTTGATCCATTTGAGTTTTGATGATCGAGATAGTGGAGGCAATGGTATTCAACCCTGCCTCGAGGTTATTCTATCTTGCTTCAACGACTCTAATTTTGGTTTCGTTGGCTTTTCTATCTTCTCCTAGCACTTCCAAAATCTTTTTGATGGTTTGCTCATACTTCCCAGCGTTTTTGGGTGGCTTCACTACTCCTCATTTGCTCACATTAAATTCTGCAGGCGGTTGGAGAAAGTTATTGTTAGAGTTTGAGAGATTTGGATGTGGGCAATTCCCATTATAATTATTGTAACCACCACCCTCTAACTATGTAAATAATTGTTATTATAAGGCCTATTGAAACCACTCCCATTTTGGACATAGTTAACGTCCTCAAGAGAAGGGGTGTCACTTTGAGGAAGGGCGATAATTGATATAGGTGGAATGGTTTCTTCCTTCTTTGGTCCATCCCTTTAGTCAACCCTAATTCTCAAGGCTGCCAATTCTTTGGCGAAGGACACATTCCTCTTCATCCACAGCTGCCACCCTCGACAAGTTGTTCCTCTCTTTTGACCAACATCTCTATTTACGTCTATCACCTCCATAGATTCTGCTCCACTCTTCCTTAGTCATTCGTTCACCTCGGAATCCAACATAGCAATAATGTTTTGAGTAAATCCATTATAAAGGATCCCTACCTGATGGTTTACTTCGAAATCATGATTGCATGAATTGGAAGATCTCACTCTTTAGCTTTAAGATAATGCCTAGCAGATAATATTAGTCAAGGAAGAGCGCAACTATATCATTCCAAGTGGAAGTTTTATCTGCGGGCAACATTCATATTACTCTTTTGCCGAATCAATTAATGAAAAGGGAAATGTTACCTTTATGCCTTTCTCGTCGACACCATTTAGCTTAAGAGTGTTGGCTATTCCCACTAATCTAGTGAGGTGGCGGTTTGCGTAATCGGTGGCTCTTCCGTCGAAAGGGTTTTGCTCATCTTAGTTGATCAGAGGTATTTTTAGCTCGAAGTTGTTAGCATCAATACAAGCACCTGCAAGGACCGTAACCGTTTTACGTTTGGTTACCAATTTTATTGAATATTTTAAAAGTTTTAAAGAAATACTATATATTAACGGTTTTTGTTAAATAAAGTGATAAGAATATTATTAATAATTCTATTTGTTTGTTAAATAAAGTGATAGAGTATTATTAATATTCAAATTTCAGTAAAATATTGATGCTGGAAACTCGTTCTAATGAAGAACATCGAGAATCTTTAATATTTTTACTAACTCGACTACATTTTAAAAATTGCATCCTGAACTTAAATTCTTTATTTCTTTCTCTTTTCACAAACCATTTTAAAAAGTAGATATAAATATTGGTGTTATATTAATGGTTGGTGTTAGAATTTCTTTGTTATAATCCCAATTGTTAGTCTGTTACCAAACGTGGGTGTAAAACTAATCTTAAAGGTCTTTTTTTTTTTTCCTTTTTTTATCAAAGTACTCAGAGAAATTGCTTATCGAAAAAGTAAAGTAAATCTTATGTGTAGAACAAATGAATCGAGGCGTAGAACAAAGGTCCTAATGTTTTAACTTAGTACTGAGAATTTTATGTGTAGAACAAATGAATCGTGGTGTTTGATCAAAGCATATTTTTTTAAAAAATTGTTCTATTTTATTTTCAATTGTTGCTCCGCACGTAGTCTTCATCCCCACGAAATAAGTACTAATTCTAAAAGTTGAATACTAAATTAAATGCTAATGTATTCGATGTATTAATTTGTAAAACATACTATGTTGGTTGACTGTAGTGTCAATAATACAGAAAGAGATTAGCAAACGGTAAAATAAAAGGTGAATGATTAATGTTATGTTTTTGAATAGTGATTTATTAGAATATACATAAACTGCTCACACACTTTTAACAGTATAATAGAGCAGGCAGATCGATCTTTATCTCTCCAACACAAGGAGTAATTTTTGTCTTGTTCACTGTGAATCGTGATCATGTCAACTTTTTTCTAAAATGGTTTTAGGAAAAACAATACCATCATTATTGCCTCAATAATTTACATTGCAGGGAAAAATCAATTTTCCTCCTTTCCATTCAAATTATTGCAGATATATATAGTACTACTATTGATTAGGAGGAACGAAGTGTAGCAACTGGCAATTAAATAATACTCCAGGAGCATCATGCTGAGGCTAGCTCCCAAGTCACAGAGAGAGCTTTGTCTACTTTGCCATTATTTTTTAGTATTTATTTTTTAACACCTCATTTGAATTTTCTAACACTAAAAACTTATATTTAACATATATTTAAATACGAGTGTTGAGGGAAAAAAAGGCAAGCAATATTAATTTGCAATAGTAAAAAGCATAGATAGAACACTTATTAGGATATAATAAAAAAAGACACAAAAAAATTAAAAATCTATTAATATATTTAAAAGTATCTCAATTATTATTAATATTATTATTATTATTATTATTATTATTATTATTATTATTATTATTATTATATAAAACTTATTAGGCCGAATACATGTTGGTAAAACACGTACTACGACATTTTAGAATTTCACAGATCATGTGCATAAATCATCGAATCAATGGTTGTTAGTCTTTAACCGATGTGGTTTATGAGAAGGCGGAGAGCCCTTGAAACGCGCACAATAGTCATCACAATCTTCATAAGGTATACGACCAGCGCTTAAACATGAACCTGTACAATTATAGTAATAATCATACGCCATTGCATAATTAGCAACAAATATCAGGACTAGGAAAATTGTAACCACGTCTCCCATTCTTGATGATTTCATGTTTGCTAGCAATTACTACTAATTTTTCTATGAAAAAGAGGGAAATGTTTGATGATGAATTTAATCTATATAGTTTGCATTTATATATACTTTTCATCCACCTCACATTTATTTGAGTTAATGCTACTAATTAATATTTAGGGGGTTATCAAACTTAATGTCTTATTTGTTTTAATGTTACAACATCTATTTAACGCGGCAGTTTTTATACTCCCTCTGTCCCACAATAAGAGTCACTTTAATTGTGAGCACGAGTTTTAAGAAATATGAAGAATAGTGGGTTGTAAAAGTTAGTGGAATATGAGACCCACTTTTTTACATTAGTTTTAACTAAAATGTGAGTGAAGTGAATTAGTGGAATGTGAGACCTACTTAACATTTATGGTAAAATGAAGTGTGACTCTCATTGTGAGACGAACCAAAATGACAAAGTGTGACTCTTATTGTAGGACAGGGGGAATATTAATTTCGGGGTATATATTTCATTTTCTATCATTTGTTGTAGTTAAGGAATTTATATATTTAATTTTATTTTAATTTTACCCCTCATGTTAATTACTGAATATATTATAATACTTTCAACTAAATATAAAAAGAAATACTTAGATTTTCTAATTAAAATATCTCATTTTCAGAAATTAAAATAATTATGTATATTATGTTTTTTATAGTTCTAACAAAATATATAAAAATGATATAAAAGAAAAAAGAACAAAATAGGAAAAAAATATAAAAAATACAGCTTCCAACACAGAAATCGGCAAGAAATATGAAGTCATCTACTTTTACCAATTCACCCTCAAATACTTAGATTTTCTAATTAAATATCTCATTTTCAGAAATTAAAATAATTATGTATATTATGTTTTTTATAGTTCTAACAAAATATATAAAAATGATATAAAAGAAAAAAGAACAAAATAGGAAAAAAATATAAAAAATACAGCTTCCAACACAGAAATCGGCAAGAAATATGAAGTCATCTACTTTTACCAATTCACCCTCAATTACCCCACCGCTTTTGTCGTAGTGTTGTCGGCCATCCTTAAGCAAACATTTGCGGATTTTAGTGGCCCAAAGTTAGCCTTTTCGTAATACTCCAGAGACATAATGTTGAGGCTAGCTTCTAAGTCACAGAGAGCTTTTTGTACTTTACCATCTCCAATGGAGCAACGAATGATGAATTGGCCTGGATCCGTTTGCTTCATGGCCCTTTGCTTTTGGATCATCTCACTGCAGTGCACGGGCTACTTAAGGTCGGTTTGCTTGAGTTTTTGTTTCTTCATCATTGCTTCCCTCAAAAGCTTCGCGTACCTAGGAATTTCCTGTAATGCACCAACAATAGGAACGGTTAATATGAATCTTACAAAACATATTAAGAAATTGCTTGAACTACTCCTCAAGCTTGAACTTCTTGTTAGGTTGGAAGGGAAAAATTACCGCATTGTGTTGCACATGCTAATTTGGTGGAGTTGCTTTTGTCTTCTCAGCGGCCCGCTGTGTTGAGTCAAGCGGCCCGCTGGGATGCCCACAATACTCGGTTTTCATGCCCGAGGTGCTAGGTTCATCCAACGGCTTTTGGTAACCCATTTTTTTATTGATTTCGGCGTCCCATAAAACAGGTTTAGCTTTTTCCCCCTCTGCCTTCTTTTGGCCTGATCCATTTGAGTTTTGGATGATCGAGATAGTGGATGCAATGGTATTCAACCCTGCCTCGAGGTTATTCTATCTTGCTTCAACGACTCTAATTTTGGTTTCGTTGGCTTTTCTATCTTCTCCTAGCAATTCCAAAATCTTTTTGATGGTTTGCTCATACTTCCCAGCGTTTTTGGGTGGCTCCACTACTTCTCATTTGCTCACATTAAATCCTGCAGGCGGTTGGAGAAAATTATTGTTAGAATATGAGAGATTTGGATGTGGGAAATTCCCATTATAATTATTGTAACCACCACCCTCTAACTATGGCGATGGTTGTTATTATACGGCCTATTGGGACCACTCCCATTTTGGACATAGTTACCGTCCTCAAGAGAAGGGGTGTCACTTTGAGGAAGGGCGATAATTGATATAGGTGGAATGGTTTCTTCCTTCTTTGGTCCATCCCTTTAGTCAACCCTAATTCTCAAGGCTGCCAATTCTTTGGCGAAGGACACATTCCTCTTCATCCACAGCTGCCACCCTCGACAAGTTGTTCCTCTCTTTTGACCAACCTCTCTATTTGCGTCTATCACCTCCATAGATTCTGCTCCACTCTTCCTTAGTCATTCGTTCGCCTCCGAATCCAACATAGCATTAATTTTTTGAGTAAATCCATTATAATGGATCCCTACCTGATGGTCTACTTCGAAATCATGATTGCATGAATTTGAAGATCTCACTCTTTAGCTTTAAGATAGTGCCTAGCAGATAATATTAGTCAAGGAAGAGCGCCACTATATCATTCCAAGTGGAAGTTTTATCTGCATGCAACATTCATATTACTCTTTTGTCGAATCAATTAATGAAAAGGGAAATAGTGTTACCTTTATGCCTTTCTCGTCGACACCATTTAGCTTAAGAGTGTTGGCTATTCCCACTAATCTAGTGAGGTGGCGCTCATCTCAGTTGATCAGAGGTATTTTTAGCTCGAAGTTGTTAGCATCAATACAAGCACCTGCAAGGACCGTAACCATTTTACGTTTGGTTACCAATTTTATTGAATATTTTAAAAGTTTTAAAGAAATACTATATATTAACGGTTTTTGTTAAATAAAGTGATAAGAATATTATTAATAATTCTATTTTTTTGTTAAAAAAAGTGATAGAGTATTATTAATATTCAAATTTCAGTAAAATATTGATGCTGAAAACTCGTTCTAATGAAGAACATCGAGAATCTTTAATATTTTTACTAACTCGACTACATTTTAAAAATTGCATCCTGACCTCAAATTCTTTATTTCTTTCTCTTTTCACAAACCATTTTAAAAAGTAGATATAAATATTGGTGTTATATTAATGGTTGATGGTAGAATTTCGTTGTTATAATCCCAATTGTTAGTCTGTTACCAAACGTGGGGGTAAAACTAATCTTAAAGGTCCTAATGTTTTAACTTAGTACTGAGAATTTTATGTGTACAACAAATGAATCGAGGTGTTTGATCAAGCATATTTTTTTTAAAAAATTGTTCTATTTTATTTCAATTGTTGCTCCGCACGTAGTCTTCATCCCCATGAAATAAGACTACTTTTTACATAAAGGGTTCAATAAGTAATGGGAAATAAAATAGGGATGGAGAATATGATCATCAACAAAGAAACCTAAGATCACGGTCAATACGTAGTGCACTAATAAAAGATCTGGCACATTCGTAGTTCTGATTGATAATGTCAGACATCACGTATCCATGTATCATAACGAAGACGAAGGAGACAACACCGCTTAGTGGTATGACAATCGGGACGCAACCTCTAGATCGATTGAATTTTTTCTACTTTGGTGAGATTCTACAATATAGGGTCCCCAAAATGAGAACCTTTTTCAAGTTTGTGTTTGAGATAAATGTGGAGGTGTTTTGCGTGCTTAAACACAAGAACACATTTTTTTTCCAAAGCCGAAATTTATAAAACCATGGGAAACTTATATAGTAGAATCTTCTTAAAGTCAGATCGAACATTGTAACCGATCCTCCAACTCAAGGTGCACCTCGAAATTTCCGAGAGGTTGCATCACAACGTGCTTCGATGTGTCCACAAAAAATAGACAAAGATGTAAATGATGCGAGTTTAATGCGTAATTGGTAAAGTAAGAGAGCGAGTGAGAAAATGTGGTGGAAGTAGTGCTAGTAGATAGTTTATGGGGTCAACATTTAGAATGATGTGAGGGGTTAGTATCGATTTAAAACTTTTCATTTTTAGAATTAGTCTAATTTTGGTGGATGACCCAAAATTATAGTAAAACTTATCTATTAAAAAAGTACTAATTCTAAAAGTTGAACACTAAATTAAATGCTAATGTATTCGATGTATTAATTTGTAAAACATATTATGTTGGTTGACTGTAGTGTCAATAATACAGAAAGAGATGATTAGCAAACGGTAAAATAAAAGGTGAATGATTAATGTTATGTTTTTGAATAGTGATTTATTAGAATATACATAAACTGCTCACACACTTTTAACAGTATAATAGAGCAGGCAGATCGATCTTTATCTCTCCAACACAAGGAGTAATTTTTGTCTTGTTCACTGTGAATCGTGATCATGTCAACTTTTTTCTAAAATGGTTTTAGGAAAAACAATACCATCATTATTGCCTCAATAATTTTACATTGCAGGGAAAAATCAATTTTCCTCCTTTCCATTCAAATTATTGCAGATATATATAGTACTACTATTGATTAGAAGGAACGAAGTGTAGCAACTGGCAATTAAATAATACTCCAGGAGCATCATGCTGAGGCTAGCTCCCAAGTCACAGAGAGAGCTTTGTCTACTTTGCCATTATTTTTTAGTATTTATTTTTTAACACCTCATTTGAATTTTCTAACACTAAAAACTTATATTTAACATATATTTAAATACGAGTGTTGAGGGAAAAAAAGGCAAGCAATATTAATTTGCAATAGTAAAAAGCATAGATAGAACACTTATTAGGATATAATAAAAAAAGACACAAAAAAATTAAAAATCTATTAATATATTTAAAAGTATCTCAATTATTATTATTATTATTATTGTTATTATTATTATTATATAAAACTTATTAGGCCGAATACATGTTGGTAAAACACGTACTACGACATTTTAAAATTTTGACTGATCATATGCATAAATCATCGAATCAATGGTTGTTAGTCTTTAACCGATGTGGTTTGTGAGAAGGCGGAGAGCCCTTGTAACGCGCACAATAGTCATCACAATCTTCATAAGGTATAAGACCAGCGCTTAAACATGAACTTGTACAATTATAGTAATAATCATCCGCCATTGCATAGTTAGCAACAAATATAAGGACTAGGAAAATTGTAACCACGTCTCCCATTCTTGATGATTTCATGTTTGCTAGCAATTACTACTAATTTTTCTATGAAAAAGAGGGAAATGTTTGATGATGAATTTAATCTATATAGTTTGCATTTATATATACTTTTCATCCACCTCACATTTATTTGAGTTAATGCTACTAATTAATATTTAGGGAGTTATCAAACTTAATGTCTGATTTGTTTAAATGTTACAACATCTATTTAACGCCGCATTTTTATACTCCCTCCATCCCACAATAAGAGTCACTCTTATTGTGAGCACGGGTTTTAAGAAATATGAAGAATAGTGGGTTGTAAAAGTTAGTGGAATATGAGACCCACTTTTTTACATTAGTTTTAACTAAAATGTGAGTGAAGTGAATTAGTGCAATATGGGACCTACTTAACATTTATGGTAAAATTAAGTGTGCCTCTCATTGTGAGACGAACCAAAATACAAAGTGTGACTCTTATTGTAGGACAAAGTGAATATTAATTTTGGGGTATATTTTTCATTTTCTATCATTTGTTGTAGTTAAGGAATTTATATATTTTAATTTTATTTTAATTTTACCCCTCATGTTAATTACTGAATATATTATAATACTTTCAACTAAATATAAAAAGAAATACTTAGGATTTCTAATTAAAATATTTCATTTATAGAAATTAAAATAATTATGTATATTATGTTTTTATAGTTCTAACAAAATATATAAAAACGATATAAAAGGAAAAAGAACAAAATAGGAACAAAAATATAAAAAATACAGCTTCCAACACAGAAATCGGCAAGAAATATGAAGTCATCTACTTTTACCAATTCACCCTCAATTACCCCACTGCTTTTGTTGTAGTGTTGTCGGCCATCCTTAAGCAAACATTTGCGGATTTTAGTGGCCCAAAGTTAGGCTTTTCGTAATACTCCAGAGGCATAATGTTGAGGCTAGCTCCCAAGTCACAGAGAGCTTTGTCTACTTTACGATCTCCAATGGAGCAACGAATAATGAATTGTCTGGATCCGTTTGCTTCATGGCCCTTTGCTTTGGATCATCTCACTGCAGTGCACGGGGCAACTTAAGGTCGGTTTGCTTGAGTTTTTGTTTCTTCATCATTGCTTCCCTCAAAAGCTTGATGTACCTAGGAATTTCCTGTAATGCACCAACAATAGGAATGGTTAACATGAATCTTACAAAACATATTAAGAAATTGCTTGAACTGCTCCTCAAGCTTGAACTTCTTCTTAGGTTGAAAGGGCAAAATTACTGCATTGTGTTGCACGTGCTAATTTGGTGGAGTTGCTTTTTTCTTCTCAGCGGCCCGTTGTGTTGAGTCAAGCGGCCCGTTAGGATGCCCACAGTACTCGGTTTTTCATGCCCGAGGTGCTAGGTTCATCCAGCGGCTTTTGGTAACCCATTTTTTATTGATTTCGGCGACCCATGAAAAAGGTTTAGCATTCTCCCCCTCTGCCTTCTTTTGGACTTGACCCATTTGAGTTTTGATGATTGAGATAGTGGAGGCAATGTTCAACCCTGCCTCGAGGTTATTATATCTTGCTTCAATGACTCTAATTTGGTTTCGTTGGCTTTTCTATCATCTCCTAGCACTTCCAAATCTTTTTGATGGTTTGCTCATACTTCCCTACCTTTTTGAGTGGCTCCACTACTCCTCATTTGCTCACATTAAATCCTGCAGGCGGTTGGAGAAAGTTATTGTTTAGAATATGAGAGATTTGGATGTGGGCATTTTCCATAATAATTATTGTAACCACCGCTCTTCCATCGAAAGGCTTTTGCTCATCTCAGTTGATGAAAGGTATTTTTAGCTCGAAGTTGCTAGCAACAATACAAGCACCTGCAAGGACCGTAACCATATTACCATGATTAAACATTTTCATATCTAGTACTAATCCTTTATTGCGTCTCTCTTGTTCCTCTTTAACGACTTTCTCTGCAACTCTTTAATCCAATAGTAGATGCATTTGTCTGCACATAAGTGCGAGCTCATCTCGGTCATGATCTCCCTTTTTAGTTAACCCATATTTATTCTTCTACGGGTTTTCTCAATCTCCGGATCAACGGGTTTTAGGATCTTCCTCGCAAAACGTGTTCGCATGCATAACCTATAGAAAACAAGAACAAATAAAACCAAAAATTAAAAATAGAAAGCAATTAAAATCCAAATTAGACCAATTTTCGGTTTCAAGATTTCATTCATAAAACGTGAAAGTATTCCCTGTCAACTACGCCAAAAACTTGATGCACTATTTTTTAGCACTACAACTACTTGCAAGTATATAAGGCATTTGCAGTTTAGTCAAGGGTAAGCACTTGTATATCGTACATAGGGAATGTTGTCGCATATTTGCTATCTAAGACTAGGCTTCTTTCACTATTTTGAGACATGATTTTGGTTGGCATTGAAAGTTGAAAAACAGTAAGTAAACAGATAGCAATAAACAATTACAGCATAAAACATATAGAAAAGGTATAAATACAAGGAATTCTAGGGACATGCTTTCATAGTTATAGTTTATACAAGTTCCAAATAAAAACCCTAGCACAGTTCATGCTTTACCAAAATGAGTCACATAAATATTGTCCATGCGGCCCACTCCAGGGAAAGTTGTGCATGAAGTCAAAACACGCCCAGCGACCGCTGGGGAGTGCGTGGCGACCGCTACCTAGAGTCTAGAGAGTTACGAGATGATGGCTAGCGACCGCTGAAACAAGTGCAGCGGCCCTCCAGCTAAGAGACAGAAGCCTCGGACCAACCCATAACGACCGTTGGCCAAGGTGCAGGGCCGCTGGAGAAAAAGCGGTGAGCAGAATTTGCCCTACTTTTTCTCCAAGATTTACCATATTTTCAACTCTTTTTGCTTATATGATGAGGGGCGATTTTCCCCCATAAATACCCCCAAAACTTCATCAAAAATAGATCTTCTCTTTGCAAGTATTTCCAGAGCTTAAAAGTTAGAGTGTTTCATTGTGTAAGGAAATGAAGAAGGATTGAAGATTATCAATGCTACAAGGATTCAACCTTTGAGTTTTATTGCTTTAGTTCTTATGTTTTCATTGCATTCCCTTCAATCCATGTTTTTAGCTTATTCTATCATGTGTAACTAAACTCATAGGATTCTAGGGATGTGTTAGTAACTTTAATAGTTTATACAATTCCTGTTTCTATTAACATTCGTTTGTTCTTACTTTATTTCTTCCTTAAGTTAATGGATAATGCTTCACGCTTGAGTGACAAATTCAGTGATGATTTAATATAACTTGCAACATAATCGTGAGAGGAGGTTGGCGAGTTAGATCCACTTAATAGACACTACAATTAGTTTCCTTTAAAACGACAACCGTTAATTGAGAGTGAGGACTTTTCAAGGGACTTTGGAGCTTTAGGAGTTACGTGTTTATGATTGACAACCCTAATGTTTGTAATCAACGTTTGCATCGCATGAGCATAACCTAGGTGACTCGTTCTATCAAAGTAAGAACTGTGCTAGGATGTTGTAGTTGGAATTTGTATAGCCATAACTGTGAACGCACATCACTGGAATTCCCATATCTCTATACTTTTATCTCTGTGTTTATTTGCAATTAGTTGTTTCTATGCTTTCAATAGTTCTTTGCTTTCAAAAATCTCCAAAACTTTTGGTTTTCCAAATAGTAATTGAGTTTTAGTAGAGGATAGACAGTCCGTATTTGTTTTCCCCGTGATCGATATCAGATACTAACCTTTAGCTATACTATTCCTACTCTGTATACGTGCAGGTGTTTATAGTGCTGATAAAAAGTGCATAAAGTTTTTGACGCCGTTGCCGGGGAAGACATTAACTTTGTGAATTGATATCTTCAAACGGACAATTTTACTTCTTTGGATTTTAATTGCTTTTTATTTTTATTTTTTTTGTTTCTTTCAAGTTGTGTATGTGAACGCGTTTTGAGAAGAACATCTTTGAACTGCTCAATCTCGAACTTGAAAGAACCCGCAGGAAAATAAGAAGTGAGCAAGGATCAATGGGAGACGGAACAGAGCTGGAGAGGGCTTCAACCCACAATCAAGTTGTTGATGGATGAGAGAGACGCGGAGAGGGCTACCCGCAAGGAGCAGGAAAGAAGGAACAAGGAGATAGTACCCGTGATACATATGTTCAATTAGGGGAATATGATTACTTTCCCGAAGGCCGTCGTATTGATGCTAACAATTTTTGAGCTGTGAATGCTCCTTATTCAAAGGGTTGAGCAGTTTCCTGTTGCAGGCAGGGCCACAGAAGATGCCAACCGTCACCTCTTGAAGTTCGTGGTGATAGCAAACACACTTAAATTGAATGGTGTTGACGATGACGCCATTAGGGTATGACTCTTTCCTTTTCATTGATTGATTCTGCTAAAGAGTGGTTTGAGTGTCTGCCCACAAAGCAAGTCTACATGTGGAAGGATATAGTGGTTGCCTTCCTCGACAAGTACTGCCTGGCACAATATTTAAGCTTAAGAGTGAGATCTTCCAATTCATGCAAGGTCACGACGAGCTTCTCTACGAGGTGGTATCTCGTTTCAAAGGCCTACTCCGCAAGTGCCCCAACCACGGTTCGCCATGTACCATCATGTATGAATGCTCTAAATGGATTTAATGAAAATATTTGTGCTATGTTGGATTCAGGGGCCAATGGGGAATTCTCAAGGAAGAGTGGACCGGATGACATGGCAGTCATAGAGGAGTTCGCCACCAACAGCAGGGGGTGGTCGAAAGAAATACACAACTCAAGGAGAGTAGCGGCCATATAGGAGGCCGCAGGGAGTTCTTTTCCTGAGGAATTGGCCAAGCTCAGAGTTCGGGTTAACCAAATGGACACATCTAGAAGAGAGGATCCGGCTCCACCGACCTCCGTCATTGCGGTCACCAAACCCGACGCTCCTCCCGCTCCTATGGAAGATGTCAACTACGTGCAACAAGGAGGCGATCCCAATAGGGGTTACAACAAAAATTATAGCCCTAACCAGGGGGACGGTAATTTCAATAATTATAACGGGAACCGTCCTCATCCTAACCTCTCTTATTCTAACAATAATTTCTTGCAACCCCCCGCAGGATTTAATGTTTGCAAAGGTGGAGTGGTTGAACCTATCAAGATGGAGGAGAAGTATGACCAAGGGATTATGAAGATTTTAGAGGTGCTAGTGCAAGATAGGAAGATCAATGACACTAAGATTGGGGTCGTTGAGGCAAGGTTGAACAATCTCGAGCAAAGAATAAACACAATTGTCAATGTCGTCTCGAACATTAAAACTCAAATGGACCAAGTCCACAAGAAGATTGAGGAAGAAAAAGAATAGGCAAGCAACACGAGTAGAGGACATAAACAAGAAGTGGGTCGCCAAGTAGAAGAAGGATGAAGGCAGCACCTCCGGAACGAAATCTGGGGATTGCCCGACGCCCAGCGGACCGCCGCACACTCCGCAGCGGGCCGCCACTGGGGCACAATCTGGACTCTGCCCGACACCTAGCGGACCGCCGCACACACCGCAGCGGCCCGCCACTGAAGAGGCAGAGGCGCCCGCCAGGAAAGAACTCGTGTGGCAAAACGGGATTGTACTCCCTTTCCAGCCAAAGAAGAAGTTCAAGCTTGAAGAGCAGTTCAATCATTTCCTAAATATGTTTCGTAAGGTCCATACTCACATCCCTCTCGTTGAATCGTTGCAGGAGATACCTAGGTACGAAAAGCTACTAAGGGAGGTCGTGATGAGAAAGAAGAAACCTAGTAAAGCGGACCTTAAGTTGCTGCATCATTTCCGCGAAAATCATTAAAACGGGAGAAGGCTATGAAGCAAAGGAATCTCGGTCAATTCATCATTAGGTGCTCAATTGGGGAAGGAAAAGTGGACAAGGCCCTTTGTGATTTGGGAGCTAGCATCAACATCATGGCACTAAAGTACTATGAAAAGCTCAACATCGGACCTCTCAAGACGGAGGCTATGATCATAAGGTTGGCCGACAACTCAGAAATCAAAACAATGGGCATGATTGAGTATGTCTTAGTAAGGTAGACGATTTCATCTTCCCTTCCGAATTCATTATCCTTGATATGAAAGTAGATAATAATGTACTCCCCTCCGTTCCATGTTAATAGAGTCATTTTTCTATTTTAGGAAGTTCCAAGTTAATTGAGTCATTTCTACTTTTAGCAAAAATTAATTCTTCTTTTTTACTTTATTCTCTCTTCATCTCTCTTATTTTACTCTCTCTTACTTTTTTCACCATCCATTTAACACACTATTCTTAAACTCCGTGCCGAAAGAAATGCCTCTATTAACAAGGAACGGAGGGAGTACCTCTTATCTTAGGCAGAGATTGTCTAGCCACATACAAAGCTCTCATTGATGTAGGTAGAGGAGAGATCACGATTAATGACAACTACAGTCGCTCCACTTACAAGATTGAGAGCGAAATGCTTAAGTATGAAGAGGCGCAACAAGCAAAGATGGAGCGTGAATGCAGGGCGGTCATGATGACCGACATGTCTAAGCCTTTTAGGTTATTAGAAAGGGTAGGATCTTTCTAATCCTTCTATTTTTATTTTCAATACTTTTCCTCAAGCCTCCCAAAAAGAGCAAGCCTAAGCATGCTAAACCTCCATTGCAGGATAAGCCTAAGAAGAAGAAGAAGAAGAATGCCTAGAAGGAGCCTCAAACTCTAGTCGACCCCGAAGTCCTACGTGATCAAGACCTCGAATGGAAAATACAAGTGGTGGAGGAAGGTTTGCAACAAATTGGTCCAGTTTGCGGTTTTCAGCAACTAGGGTCGTTGATCCGCCACTTAGTGGGTCACTCCAAGTCGAGCCAATGACTTTAAAAAAAAGCGCTTGTTGGGAGGCAACCAACTTGTTTTCCTTTATTTCTTTTTTTCGTTTTCTATTTTTCCTTTAATTTTCGTGCATTTTTGGGCACATTAAATAAATTAAAAGAATTAATCGTGGCGACCACTGCATATCCACATCGGTCGCTACCAAGTGTTCAATGTTCATGAACAGGTCGGGCCCTAGGGCGGGCTGTAGCTGTCGCTGTGCGGGCCGCAGCGGGCCCGTTGGAGATACGCCGTTTTCACAACCGGCGCAACGGTCGCTGCACGTCGCGTAGCGGTGGCCACAGAGTGGTCAGTAGTGTTGTTTTTGCTTATATAAGGTGAGTTTCTATCCTTCTTTCAAACCATCTTCTCCAATGCTCCTTTGCACACGACCCCAACTGCACAACATCACCAAATTCACACACCCACACTCTTATTCTCCCATTCCATTCTTAAGCTCAAGCTTTTCGTCGTTCAATTCCATCCAACTCAAGGTATGAATCCTACTTTTAATTTATGAGTTTTGATTGAATTCTTCCTTGGATTTTACTCTTTCTTGATGTATTGTTCGGTTGAAAAGCATGCTTTTGTATGGGGGGTGATGTGTGATGATGTTTATACTTGTTTTTCATGATTACATTTTATATAGGGTGATGAATTGTTGGTTTTTTGTTGGTGAATTCCCTCTTGTTCTTAGTTGTTTATATGTTGCAGTCATGTTTATCGCATTGTGAGGCTATTATTATTTCGATGAATTGCAATAAATGAGTAGTCGTAGAGATAGTTTGATTTATGTTGATTATGGTGATATGTCTCTGCATGGGGGATGAATTCACGTTGGGAGATGGATTCTTAGTGTTCTAAATTGTTAGTTTTTGTTTAACATGATCACATGCTAAAATTTAGGATGCTTATACGATACTAATTTGCACATATTTGTTGAATTTGTGATGTATACTTAGTTGAGCGCATGTTTGGGGGAACCCTTGTTTGTCTGTTATTTAGTGCTTTTTTAGAGTTTAAATTTGGACCCTTTTATTCTAGGTGGGCCGATTTTAGGATCAGTGTTGGGCCCTTAGATTTTGTGTAACCTTTGACCTAATCTGGCTCACGTTACTATTTTTTGTTGGTATTAAAAAGATTCATTCCCTTATAATTAAATTTTTGATTTTCATTGAATAGTTAATCCAGTGCTTAAATTATTTATGTTTGGATTTAATCTTTGAATTTAATAAGATTAATATATGTATAGAAAATGGAAATCGCTCGTCATTTGCTGTTGTTTCTTATGTGGGCACTTGCGCTAACAACTCAAGTGTATGGTGTTCGTGACCGAAACATACTCTTCTAGAGAGTGGATGTTGCCTAAGGGCGCTGGTCAGTTTTTTTAACTCATAAATAGATGAGAGAAAATATTTCTTATTTATATAATTTGGTGTTGTTTTGTTATACACAATGTGTCTAGATGGAATACCACCTGCGTACCTTTATTCTAGGGGATATGGAGAGGGTGCTAACAACTGGATTGTTTATATCCAGGTAAACTGTATTTTTGAAATAGAAATTAATAGTAATTATTTAGCTAAAATAATTTATTTGTTATAGGGTTGTGGGAGGTGCATCTCGTTGGAAGATTGTCACAATAGATTAATGAGTTGTTTGGGTGGTGGGTGGTGCATCAATAGTCAATCCCTAACAACTCATTGATCTGATGTGACAATCTTCCTCGAGATGCACCACTCACCACCCTATAACAAATAAATTATTTTAGCTAAATAATCATTATTAATTTCTATTTCAAAAATACAATTTACTTGGATATAAACAATCCAGTTGTTAGCACCCTCTCCATATCCCTTAGAATATATATACGCAGGTGGTGTTCCATCTAGACACAATGTGTATAACAAAACAACACCAAATTATATAAATAAAAAAATATTTTCTCTCATCTATTTATGAGTTAAAAAACTTACCAGCGCTCTTAGCAACAGCACTCTCTAGAAGAGTAATGTTTCGGTCGCGAACACCATACACTTGAGTTGTTAGCGCAAGTGCCCACATAAGAAACAACAGCAAATGACGAGCGATTTCCATTTTCTACACATATATTAATCTTATTAAATTCAAATATTAAATCCAAACATAAATAATTTAAGCACTGGATTAATTATTCAATGAAAACCAAAAATTTAATTATAAGGGAATGAATCTTTTTAACACCAATAAAAAATAGTAACGTGAGCCAGATTAAGTCAAAGGTTACACAAATTTAGAGGGCCCAACACTGATCCTAAAATCGGCCCACCTAGAATAAAAAGGGTCCAAATTTAAAAATAAACATTGCCATTTACAAAGTTCATACTCAAATTAAAAGAATTCAATATATATCCAAAATTCGTTATTTCAGCCATAAAGAACCCCAAACAAGTAAATCTGCGCAGAGAAATCATGCCCAAATCCCAAACATATAACTTAACAAATTCAATATCAGATTTTTTGATGATGTGATAGGGAAAACAACACCACATAAATTTTTAAAGAGGATAAATATTACATGAATGAACTATTTTAAACTTGAACAACTAAAACTCTAACTTAGCATAAAAACTTTAACCCCAACATTTTAATGTCAAGTTGAACAATAAAAATTAAGCATTATTAAATAAATCACAAAATTGTATTAATTATATTACACATACAATGTATAGCTCTTTAATCTATATATTCTCAAATTATATACTAATAAAGTAAATATAAAGAATCGTAATATATAAATGCTCATATCATTAAATTTAAAAGAAAAATCAAGAAGAAATGAACTTACAAATTATTATTTCCATAAATTTTCATGGATTATGTGGAAATAAGTTACAGCCTCTAAAATTTCCTATATACAAACTTTTTTGTCCACCTCAACTGTTTTCTTCTTTTTAATCCTAATTATCTAGTCAAATACTATAATTTAACATTTTATAGTGTTGCTTTATGGATTATGTGCTCAAATTATGAATTTTGTAGTGAATAAATTACTTATAGAATAAATACACCATTTTGAGAAAAACAATTTTATAATATAACTATGCTATATTTAGTCATCTTCTATTCTTCTTCCTTCACAAGTGATCGGCCATTCACTTCCTTAATTTTCTTTAGTAAATTTCAGATTCACTTCAGCCTTTCTACCATTAAGTTCTAAATTCTTGAATATGTTTTGCTAAAAACATGAAAACGCTATGAATAAACTTAGTTCGAGAGAATTTACCTCGAACTAAAATGAGGAGGAAGGTGTTGATGGCAAGGGACTTGATAGCTTTGGTAGCTTCAAAAAATATACCTACAAAATGAAGAGCTCAAAATTTACATAAGGAGGTAATAAGGCTTGAAGATCCACTTGTATTAGTTTAGAGAGAAGAAGATATATATAATGGTAATTGGTATCGTCCTTTAAAATTTACACATGGAGGTAATAAGGCTTGAAGATAAAGCATTAATTATACAAAAATCTCACCTTTACTCCGTTTGAGATAAATGTGTAGGCGTTTTGCGCTTGCTTAAACACACGTAGCCCGTTCGCGTTATTAAACACAAGAAACGGTTACGCATTTTTTCCAAAGCCGAAATTTATAAAAATGGTTCTCATTTTGGGAAACCTATATAGTAGAATCTTCTTAAAGTCAGATCGAACATTGTAACCGATCCTCCAACTCAAGGTGCACCTTGAAATTTCCGAGAGGTTGCATCACAACGTGCTTCGATGCGTCCACAAAAAATAGACAAAGATGTAAATGATGCGGGTTTTAATGCGCAATTGGTAAAGTAAGAGAGAGTGTGGGAAAATGTGGTGGAAGTAGTGCTAGTAGATTATGGAGTCCACATTTAGAATGATGTGAGGGGTTAGTATCGGTTTAAAACTTTCCATTTTTAGAATTAGTCTAATGTTGGTGGATGACCAAAATTATAGTAAAACTTAATCTATTTTTTGTGGACAAATGGAATATATTTCTTAAGATATTTCAGAAATTTTTCATTTGTTAAACACCGTGCATAAAAAAAGTACCAATTCTAAAACTTGAACACTAAATTAAATGCTAATTTATTCGATGTCTTAATTTGTAAAACATATTATGTTGGTTGACTGTAGTTTCAATAATACAGAAAGAGATTAATGTTATGTTTTAGAATAGTGATTTTTTAGAATATACATGAACTGCTCACACACTTTTAACTGTATAATAGAGCAGGCAGATCGATCTTTATCTCTCCAACACAAGGAGTAATTTTTGTTTTGTTCACGGTGAATCGTGATCATGTCAACTTTTTTCTAAAATGGTTTTTGGAAAAAACAATACCATCATTAATGCCTCAATAATTTTACATTTCAGGGAAAATTCAATTTTCCTACCTTCCATTCAAATTATTGCAGATATATATAGTACTACTATAGATTAAGAGGAACGCAGTGTAGCAACTGACAATTAAATAAAACGCCATTTAAACTTAACATTGAATGGATCCCAAAATTAGGTTTTTCGTAATACTCCAGGGGCTCCCAAGTCACAAAGAGATCTTTGTCTACTTTGCCATTTTTTTTAGTATTTATTTTTTAACACTTCATTTGAATTTTCTAACACTAAAAACTTATATTTAACATATACTCCATCCGTCCCGCACTACTCGCACTTTTTTCCTTTTTGGGCGTCCCAAGTTACTTGCACTCTTTCCATTTTTAGTAAAAAATTTCACCTACAGCCGTCATTTTTGACTTTTCTATACACTCATTCCTTAATCTCCGAGCCAAAAAGGAAATGAGCGAGTAGCCCGGGACGGAGGGAGTATTTAAATACAACGAGTGTTGAGGGAAAGAAAAGGCATGCAATATTAATCTGCAATAGTAAAAAGCATATGTAGAACAGTTATTAGGATATAATAAAAAATGACACAAAAAAATTAAAAATCTATTAATATATTTAAAAGTATCTCAACTATTATTATATAAAACTTATTAGGCCGAATACATGTTGGTAAAACACGTACTACGACATTTTAAAATTTCACAGATCATGTGCATAAATCATCGAATCAATGGTTGTTAGTCTTTAACCGATGTGGTTTGTGAGAAGGCGGAGAGCCCTTGTAACGCGCACAATAGTCATCACAATCTTCATAAGGTATAACACGAGCGTCTACACATGAACTTGTACAACTATAGTAATAATCATCCGCCATTGCATAGTTAGCAACAAATATAAGGACTAGGAAAATTGTAACCACATCTCTCATTCTTGATGAATTCATGTTTGCTAGCAATTACTAATTTTTCTATGAAAAGAGGGAAATGTTTGATGATGAATTTAATCTATATAGTTTGCATTTATATATACTTTTCATCCACCTCACATTTATTTGAGTTAATGCTACTAATTAATATTTAGGGGTTATCAAACTTAATGTCTGATTTGTTTTAATGTTACAACATCTTTTTAACGCCGCATTTATATACTCCCTCCGTCCCACAATAAGAGTCACTCTTATTGTGAGCACGGGTTTTAAGAAATATGAAGAATAGTGGGTTGTAAAAGTTAGTGGAATATGAGACCCACTTTTTTACATTAGTTTTAACTAAAATGGGAGTGAAGTGAATTAGTGAAATGTGGGACCTACTTAACATTTATGGTAAAATGAAGTGTGACTCTCATTGTGAGACTAACCAAAATGACAAAGTGTGACTCTTATTGTGGGACAGATGAAATATTAATTTTGGGGTATATTTTTCATTTTCTATCATTTGTTATAGTTAAGGAATTTATATATTTTAATTTTATTTTAATTTTACCCCTCATGTTAATTACTGAATAGATTATAATACTTCAACTAAATATAAAAAAAAATACTTAGATTTTCTAATTAAAATATTTCATTTTCAGAAATTAAAATAATTATTTTATATTACGTTTTTTATACTTCTAACAAAATATATAAAAACGAACAAATAGGAAAAAATATAAAAAATACAGCTTCCAACACAGAAATCGGCAAGAAATATGAAGTCATCTACTTTACCAATTCACCCCTCAATTACCCCACTTCTTTTGTTGTAGTGTTGTCGGCCATCCTTAAGCAAACGTTTGCGGATTTTAGTGGCCCAAAGTTAGGCTTTTCGTAATACTCCAAAGGCATAATGTTGAGGCTAGCTCCCAAGTCACAGAGAGCTTTGTCTACTTTACATCTCCAATGGAGCAACGAATGATGAATTGGCCTGGATCATTTTGCTTCATGGCTAGACGTCACCACGGTTCAGAAACCGGCGGTTCACGGTTCGGAACCGCCAGTTCCGGTTCAAGAAAAGCCTGAACCTGAACCGGCCCGTCCAAGGTTCGGCGGTTCCGGTTCATCTCAACCGCCGGAACCGCCGGTTCCTTTCCGGTACGGGCCGGTTCGGCGGTTCATGGAACTTTTTATTTTTTTTGTTAACATTTAATTCAAGTAAAAAATGTAAATATACTTGCATACATAAAATTAGAATAATGCGATATACAAATGCAATTTATTGATACAAATTACAACTTTAAAATTATACATTACAACTTTAAAATTACAAATTACAACTTAAAATTTACAAATTACAACTTAAAAATTATAAATTACAAAAGACTTAAAGTCTTGATTACAATTTACAAATTACATTTTCGAAACAAAGGGAGAAAAAAAAAGTAAAGGAAAAGGACTTGAGCTCAACTAAA
>NW_024599493.1:0-27407 GCF_004379255.2 Salvia splendens
ACCAGTAACCCCATATCCACCAAACTGGAATGCTATCTGTTTAGAAGAAAATTCCACAAAAATCAAGAAAAGGTAGTGTTAACATATACTATTATGATATTAGTATCATTAAGTAAAATGCAAAATGGCATCATCGAGTACCTCTTGAAAGTATGAATCCTCCAAGGACCATGACAACCAGCATAGCAAAAGACCCAAATGTGTTGGCAACCACCATATTTCGCCCTAATGATGCCATCACACGAAAAAGACCTATTGACATCTGGTGCAAAGTGAAGTACAACAAGAACTGGAAAATGCATCTGCATGTTACAAGTAAGTTAGAGCTATATGGGAGCCTAAACTGTTAGAGAAAGCAAAAATAAAAGGTTGAAAGATCACGGAAATATAACATGAAATGTACAAATATATACTGGTTATTTGAGGATCAAAGCCAATGGCATAATAAGTCACTGCTACCCATAGAAAAGATTCTAAAAATGAAAGGGGAATACTCAAGAGCCAAGAGGGGAGAGTGTAAATCCAACATGGGTAGAAGTACAGATCCCTTTGTTTGTACAGAACAGGAAGCTTAGCTATCAACATTGGGACCTCCATAAATCCATTTAAAAGAATCATAACTATTGCGAAGTAAAGGGCACCAAGGTAGATGCCCCCGTCATCCAGAGTATTATGATGCAATGTAGTCCGGAAGAACACACTCATCATCATAAGAATAATCAGGGAGGAGCTACAAAGAAAATTGTTTAGGTATAAGTATATGCAGTCTAAACCATGAGCAACAGTGCCAAATTAGATTCAGATAAATGAGAGAAAGAGGGCAATAGCCTCATTAGCTGAGAATTAACGTGTTATTACCTGAATTAATTTGAAGATGAACACAGGAGAATTCCGCTTGAGCAGTAGCACCTGCCATGATAAACTAATCCTTAGAAGTTTTCGCCTACTTATACCGTATGTCTTGGTAGACAGTGCAGCTGGATGACTGCAATTTTTATCAAATGTAACAGCCAACTCCTGTGCCAACAATTGCCAACATGAAAGGATTGAAAACCATCTACAAACTTCGCTGCAGTTACATATGTGTACTGTTTGTTCTTGAACCAATACTGCTCTTGATCCTTTTCAGATAAGACCTATGCATGTGTTAAAGATGTAAGTTCCAAAGCAAGGAACCAATGAGCACTGTTTTAAAGGAAAACTTGAACCAAAATGAGTACCTCTTGTAGGAAGTCAGCAACATTTTTCCTGGATGGACACTTGAAACCCATAAAAGTGAAAAAATCAATCGCAGCCTCACAGGGCCCTTGATAAACTATTTGTCCCTCGCTAAAAAGAATCACATCATCAAACATTTTGTATGTCTCAGGGTCTGGTTGCAAGAGAGATACCAGTGTTGTACCACCCAGTGCATGAGTTGTGTGCCGAAGATAATTGATGATCTGATGTGTAGTAGAGCTGTCTAGTCCCGTTGATATCTCATCCAAGAGAAGTACCCTAGAAGGACCCATAAGCAGTTCAGCTGCCGATGTTTATATGTTAGTAATTCAAGCTGAGATATTCTGCAGCAGAAAGTTGAGCTCATTATGGCTAGTAAGAGTAATTACCTGTCGTAAGCCGCTTTTTTGCCCTCCTGATATTCCTTTAAGCATTTCATCTCCTACCAATGTATCAGCACAAATGTCCAATCCTAAAATCTTTACATATAGTTTAGAACCAAGCAAAGGAATGCACTCCTACTACAGAAGCTATGATCCTCAAATAAGAAAAGAACATATATGCGATAGATACAAACTGTGATTCACTGATTCAAAAGAAAGGAAAAACTATAAAAGATTTGAGTCTGTTTAGATCCATGACATTGAAACTTACTGCCAAATGAAGTAAAAAAGAAAATATCTATTTAGAGACGCACCTTCATGATGTATTCCACAAGTACGCTTGTCTGTTGCCCCAAAACTACTGCCTAGGAGCAAACTAAGTATTTTAAAAAGTATTGGATCACAGGTAGAAATTCCTAGGCAGCATCATTAGTGGAAGAGAATTTCAGTCAGGAAACCATACCTTGATAAATATATCTAGTTCTTGATCCGGGTTAATTCAGCAATTTTTTCTCTTCTAAGAAGTTCCATGAGAATTTCTATGATCCAGTGGTACCAACAAGTTCAAATGACAGATCAGAAACTAGCATGAAAGACGTAGCCTAAAAGTGCCAAAATTAATGTGTACTTTATGTTACCATTCTTGAATCCGGCACCCTGACAGGATCCTGCAAATTCAAGCACCTCTCTCACGGTCATCTCTGCGATGTGTAAATCCTGCTGACTTGCATATGCTGATGTCCTCTGAGGAGTGAACTCTTCTAGACTCTGTCCATTATATGTAACTTTCCCTGACATCTTCAAAGTAGATAAAATATTTTAAAAGAACTGAATGGGACCAAATAGGACATCACAATACATAAGAATTACTCCACTAGATAGTAGTACTAATATTTCACCATACAGGATCGAGCAATTTGTAAAGGAAAGTTCACTGGACACGGATATCCAGCTTCTCAAAAGACTAAGGGCTCTTTCAAGTTTGCTAGAGTGATGTGTAGCTCACTGGCATAAGTAAAAATTGGTTGAATAAGAGGTTGAAGAATAAAAAAGCTACACTACACATTATCTTATAAAAATTGTGAGATTCTCTCGTTTAACCACTTGTTTGGGTATTCAAGATCAAAGGTGAAGAGCATAGATACGTAGTCAAACAAATCTCGATGGATAATATTATAATAGAACAGAACAATGATCACCAAAAGAGTAGTCCAAATTTCTAAAACAGAAAAGGAATGCATTAGTTGCAACTGATAACTGAAATAAATTGTTGTCTGCACTAAATCTAATGGCCAATTCTGTGTTAAATGTGCTAAGAGTAAAATTCACAACATTGGTAACACAAATTAACACAAAGCAGCACAAATACCTGCAAACTTGGTGCAAGGCGACCTGCAAGAGCCAAAAGAAATGTTGTCTTTCCCCGAGCTCGGAGGGCCTAGAAGCAGAGTCACCTACAATAACAACCTCACTCATTAAATCAAAACAACTGTTTAAGAATACTCCTCCTATTTTTAACCTAAGCTCGCACTATACCTTGAGGGTCGTATAATGCCATTTATATGTTAAGTATCAGAAGTTTTCGTCTTCCACCAGAAGAAAATCCTGAGCTCCTCAAGAAAGCCTATTTGTCATGCCCATGTTTACAATTAACTAGTCAGTAATATGTTTGAAACAGAGTCTGCTTAGCTTATTAGTAGATTGCTGTTCTCAACACGTTATACCTCAGTCATGTCAAAGATGAAATTAGGTATGGTTTGGCAGAGCTCTGCTTCCGACATGGACTAAAGCATCCACCTTCAGATTCTTAAATCGACCTCGACTTTTGGAAATTCAAGGCCTACGCTGCAAATGACACGAGCAGAAATTGAAAATAATCAGAGAAAGGTTGGGCGGTGGACATTGTAGCATCACTCTCTAAATAGTTCAACACCAAACTAGCTCAGGCAAATAACAAACACATGGCTTGCATAATTTAGAAACTCTTACTCTCATAATAAAACACAAACTCGAGAAATTCGTACGCATCAAATCTCTGCCTAACTCTTCTAAAAAACCCCTCCCAATCTTCTTCAACAGCAGCAATCAACTTTTCCAAAAACCTGCTTCTGCTCATCACTGCCTGATTCTACAACATCCACCAAACGCCAACTCTCCAGCAGCGTTGCGATACACGGCGGTTCGCGCGCGATCGCACGTAGGAGACCTCTGCAGCGCCGCCAACACAAGCCCCTCCTCCTCATCTCCACTAGCGCCGCCGTCGCATAATGTGCTTTTTGGAAGCATTTTGTTTTTTTCTGGCCCGCCCCCAAATCATGGCGACAGAAGCAAGAGTATTTAAAGAAATGCGTTTTCAATTGCTGTGAAAAAGCGATGGGTCAATCAGCAACGACTTTGGAGGCTGGAAGGAGGTCGTTCAATGCTATTGCATTAAATTTCTTCATCCATCAACCTCTCAATCAATCTCTCTCTCTGTATTTTTTTTTCTTTTCTTTTTTGTGTGATGATTCATCGTGAATTCTTGGTAACATTTAGCTGATCACACAAAAAAAATTGGAGGGAAAATGTGGTAGATTGAATTAGGTTGCAAAATTTGCATGAATTTGGACTTTGAGAAAGAGGGAAATGGAGTGTGGAATACAGTTTAAAAGTAGTTGAGACTTTAGCTATAACCAATTTTTTGCGTATTTTATTTATTCTTTAATTTGTTTATTTCTAATTTAGTAGTAGTATTAACAAATCAATAATACTATAATAATATATGAATGTCACTAAAAATAATCATCTTATTGTTTCTGCTTCTTCTTTAACATCATCATATTGTTTTTATTCACTAATGTCGCTTTAATTCAGGTTTTTTTTAGAATATATAGCATTGTTTTTAAGAAATACAAAATATATAGATTTTAATTTGTGTAGTTGTTTTTATTAAACTAGTACAGTAATGATTAAATATCGATTTGAATAAGTAAATTGTACATCCACTATTTATTTAGTGATTTCGGTGTTTAGTAGCAATACATTACACACAAAAAATTTCATATTACCTTCGTGCCTATAAAAAAGTTATATGCATCTATTTTTGTCTGTTATAGTATATGTGGTCTATTTAGAAACATAAACTTTCACACTTGTTTTAATAAGCACTCAAAATAGAATACCATTGTTTTATCATCACATATAATTTGATTTTGTTAATATTGGTTTTGATATGTTTACCCATTATGGGATAATTTAAAAAAATTATATTTAAATTTAAAAGTTGAAAAATTCACCAAAAAGTCAATGAAAGTTTTAATTTGAATGAAATTTATCCTTAAAATTGACAAAGTGGTTGGCATTGCATCAAAACTTTCCTCAACTGTAAATCCAACAACCTTACCTCATGCAGAATAAAAGGAATAAAAAAATTGAATCAAAAATCTATTTTACAAGAAATGTGTCAATCTGCCTATTGCTATTTTCATAACATTAAAGTAGTACAATAAATATTCGAAACCGTAAAACTTGTGGTATTCGAACAACAAATGTGTAAATATGTAGCAATGAAGTAGGTCAAATGCTACTAATCAAATGATTGAACAATTTAATTAATAACAATATATGAAACAATGTTAATGCGAGCATAGTACCAACTAAGTATGTTCTACTGTAATTAGCGGTGCTTTATTTCCATCTATCTACCTATGCCTACTTTGTATGCTGAAAATGTTGCATTGATTATAGATTGAAAATGACCTATAATGAGAAAAAAAGACAGCCTTTACATACATCAAACCTTAAAATAAATACCACTATTGGTGAGAAAAAGACAGCACTTTATAAAACATCAAATCTCAAAATAATTGAACTATTGTAAGTTGTAACCTTCCGACTTTGTGAATAATGATGATTGAACAAATTATTTTAATTTGTCGAAATGGCTAGGTTAGTAGGTTGTGGTGCTGGCGGCCGCACCATGCTGCCAGATAATTAGTCCTATTATAATTTAGCATTATATTACAAATTATAAATCATGACCAATCTCTAATTACCACACAAAACATTTCGCTATTGTTTGTGGAGAAGTTATATGCTACTTGCTACAACAGGTGTGGACTAGGAAAAAAATACTTGTGCAATGTTATATTTTCTAATATATTAATAGGGGCTTTTGCAGTTTACATAAAATTTAAATAAATTTTAAAAAATTATTAAAGAAAATATTTAAAAAATCAATTTGTCGTTTATATTCATTTATTGAAGTTATAAAGAAAACAAATAAATAACTTTGATTTTTTATAAAAATAAAATAAAAATGCTGATATCAATTTTTAATGTATTAAAGTTAAACTAATATGCATTAAGGGCGCTCATGTATGTATGTAGTACAATATATCATTTCTGAGGGTATTTTTTTAGTATTTATTAAGTGTATATTCATTGATTATTAGCGTCTTTTAATTTTTCCCCAAAAAAAATATAAATTGATGTTAAATATAGAGTGAACTACAAAAATGGTCCTTGGACTATGGGTTTATCTCGCCTATAGTCCCTGGACTTTAAAAATATCGTCAGACAACCCTGGACTAAGGGTTTATCTCAAAATTGGTCATTTTGCCTTTTTTCCACCCGAAAATGCCCTTTTGGGGTGTTAGACAATTTGGTCTTTTATACACTTTTAATTTTTTAAATCTGATATTATTTCATTGATGTACTAAATCTGATATTATTTCAAAATTACCATTTTTCTTCCCCTTTTTCATCCTCTACTTTGTTTCTTATTTTAATAATAGATTTAATTTTATAAAATTAAATTTTAAATTTAGATTTTTAAATATTAATAAATTTTTGTTAATTCTTAAATTATTAATAACGAAATTAATAGTTTTAATCAATATTTGTTAGTGTCTAATATTTAATCAATAAGGTATGCCGACGCCAACTTAGTATTAATCAATATTTAATAGTTTAAATAAAAAATAGACCATATAACACGATTTATTCTAAAATAAATATGCATCTAATGTAAGACCATAATTTTCGTTTATTTATTTGAAAACAATCAAAATCAACTAGAAAATTTAAACAAAAATACTCCTATATAATACTTCAATTGGGTAAGTAGTAGGGAATAATGGACAGCGACACACAGACTTATTATAGCGACACAAAGATGAACTAATTTTGTGGGATGGACAAAAATGACAAAAAAAGACTATATTTTTGGAATGGATGGTGTATAATAGAATAATAGTAGTCTCAAATTTTAGCAGTCTCAAATTTGTAGTCAATTTTATAATATTTTATCACAAGTAATTATACCAACCAAACGAAGACTAAGTAGAATTGCCCTTATATTTCCATCATTATTAATATTATTTTTCAGCACTTCTTCAATTCAGTTGAGTATTATATTAAATAACAAAAATTAATAGTGTTAATCAATATTTATAATGTGCATGAATTAATATTTTTAATTACAAAAATTTATTGATATTTAAAATTTTAAAATTTAATTTTATAAAATTAAATTTAATATTGAAATAAAGAAACAAAATAAAGGATGGCAAAAGGAAAGAAGAATGATAATTTTGAAATAATATCAGATTTAGTACATCACTGAAATAATATCAGATTTAAATAGTTAAAAGTGTAAAAAGACCAAATTGCTCAGCACCCCAAAAGGGCATTTTCTGATGAAAAAGGCCAAAAGGACCAATTTTGAGATAAACCCTTAGTCCAAAGTTGTCTGGCGATATTTTTAAAGTCCGGAAACTATGAGCGAGATAAACCCATAGTCCATAGACCATCTTTGTAGTTCACTCTTAAATATATAAACTTTCAATATTTCGCATGGTTGTTTAATAGATTTGAGAATTTTCAACCTAAAACTTATTTGGCCTTAATGGTGAGACGCAACAACACTAGCATTAGATTGGAACAAGTGAATCCATCAACATATTTTGTGGACATTAAAATAAAAATTCACATCACAGGTCCACAGTCATGTGCAAACACATAGAATATCATTAACACACTATACATAGAGAAATGTGGTTGTTACAACACTAACAACCCCCATTAAAATACAAACCACCACTTCTAAATTAAGTTTTAAACCAACATATAAATACGTACTTCACCACTAATTAATTAAGTCTAAATCCAAATTTAGTCTCTTACTTTTTGGTCCATACTAAACATTTTGTGTTAAATTTAACGGTGAAATATGTTTTGATCAAATTAGTGAAGTGTTCTAGGTAAGAAGTATTTTATAAATTTTAATATTAAATTAATTAGATTAATTTGGCTAATTAGATTCATAATTAAGCCACTAATTTAGTCAAAACATGTTTGACCATTAATTTAACAGAAAATGTTAATCATGAACCAAAACGCATTATTTGAGATTAAATAGTAAATACTACTATATTATATAGGGCAAATATAATGAAAAGACTAAATTTAAACTTTAATCATCAATTAATTAAGACCAACTGAATACACCTAAACCCTCTCAAACCTCCACATGCCCAAATAAATGGATACTATATTTTTTAAACCCATATCAAAATTTGAATTTTGGTCGTTGGTCTTCGCCAAATAAAGTATACATACTCACAATATAAATATAGATAGATCTAACTAATACTAGAAGATTAAGTTTAGGAGCATATGTCAGAAATGGTCTAGATTAATGGAATTGTGGTCATCCACTCTCCCCAATATTCTGGCCCAGATATAATTAAATAGAGAAATTGGGTATCTCTTTTATATGCTACTCTCCCCAATAAAAACAATCGAAATATGGCTACTTTAATTTATGGAGTTTGATAAAGTGACAGCGACCTGTTTGGTCAACCCTGTTCAAATAAATTTACATCGTGCCGTAGATCTCGAAGTTTTAGCCCAACTTTTAAGCAATCCAAATGATGCCTTACTCCGTTGCTCCATTTAATTGGTTTACAAAGCATATGATATGATGGCTTGCTGCCTTTTTTTGTTGAAGCAAAATTGGAAATCAAACCGGATCCAAATCTACTGTTTTTTCAATTGTTTACTATGTTTATTATTTAATGACTTTGATACGATGTAAATTTATTTTAATTTCAAGTTGATATACATATCTGGCTGTGAGTATGTGACGTGTTGAAGTTGTTAGAAAATAGAGTACTAAAATATTAAGTAGTATAATATTGGAAATTTAATTAAAATATCATAGTTTCCTTGTATCCTTGATTTATTGAATCTATCCATGAGAGCATTCACAATACACTTGGAAAAAATGTTGCACTTTAGGCTCGGTATAAGGTTTGCACTGCAAGAGTTGAGGCTAGGCTGCAAAACGAGACTTGGGCAGGCAGCAGGTGTGGTTTGAAATACGATTCAGACCATATCTAATTCTCAGTAATTTTAAACTTTTATTATACTTATATTTTCTTGTTTCTTTGCATATTCTATTTTATTTTTTATCTGTTGCTATTTGTATTACATAAACTTTAATTAAGATAAAATAACACTTATATATAATATGAAGAAAAAAATTATTACTGTTATGCCATAAATTTCAATTAATATCAAATTTAATGATTTTTTTTGTTTATATGATTGCTAATTTTAATTATGTACGTACTTTTATTTTTTTTCATTTATTTTATTTTTTAAAATATGATAGTTAAAATAAATAGAGTGAACTATATTTTTGGTACCTAAACTTTGAAATAGTATCAAACGTGGCACTCAAACTTCAAAAATATCATCCTACACCCAAGATTTTGATTTAATATCACTAGATGGAGTTTTGCATTTTTTGAAACTTTTTTGTCTAAAATATCCTTCAATCCTTAAGGATAATTTAGTCTATTTGTGACGAGAGAGAAATTTAAACAACTTTTTATTTGAGTATATTTTGATTTTCATAAATAAAATTTAATAAATTAAGTATCCTAATATTATGCTTGATTTATTGTACACAAATATTAGTCTATTTCTCTGCTAATTCAGTAAGAAAATAGTTGCAATTTCTCTCATCACAAATAGGCGCAAATGATGTTTAAGGGTTGGATGATATTTTTGATTAAAAAATAAAAAAATGCAAAAATCCCTCTAATGATATTAAATTAAAATTTATGGACATATTGTAATATTTTTGTAAAATTTATGGACATATTGTAATATTTTTAAAGTTCAAGAATCACATTTAATACCAATTCAAAATTTAGATACTACACTGAAATAAATATACAAAATTAGATATTTAAAAAAATGTACTCCATAAGGCCACCCGCAACGCGTTACGCGGGTGGCTCGAATCCCGTCCCTCAATGACGAGACGGGCGGGGGACGCGTTGCAGCGTCCTGTCTCGTCCCCAGCCCGCGAGCTGTCTTGCCACGCGAGCGCGACAAGGCGCCCTCCGGCGTGATGCGTGACGCCCACTCGCCGGCCCGCGAGTGGGTTTCATCACGCTGACGCAATAAATCATTTAAAAATATTTTACTTAATAAAAAAATTAAAATTCGAAAACGGTAATATTACTATTTTTCCGACCGTTTTCCCATTTTTTTTACTATATAAATACTCATATTTCATCCTCATTTTACGCACAAACACACAAATATTCTTCTCAAATCATCTCTCTTTCCACTCCAATTTTCATCTCAAATCAACTCTTTATTCTTCCTCCAAAGTTAATTGATCTAATGGATCCATATGAGCAAATGCGTCGAATAATGGAAGAATCACTTGAAGAAGATCGTCGTTGGGAGGCGGAGGAAGCCGCGCCGCCCCAAAGACGCTCTCGGACTTACATCCATCATAACCGAGAGGAAGCTGCCGCAAGGTTAGTACGCGACTACTTCTGCGATAACCCGGTTTGGGGAGATAACTACTTCCGTCGCCGTTTCCGCATGCGGAGACCACTATTTCTCCACATCGCAAATACATTGGCAGCCCGAGAAGAGTTCTTCCAAGAAAGGTTCGACGCCGTCGGCTAGGGGTGAGCAAAAAATCGAAAACCGAATATCCGAACCGAACCAAACTGAAATTTTGAAATTCGGTTCGGTTTTTTTGGTTTTTCATTTCGGTTCGATTTTAAAAATACAAAAATTTTGGTTTTTCGGTTTGGTTCGGTTCGGGTGAAAAAAAACAGAAAAACCGAAAAACCGAATTATATTTTAAATATAATATTATATATATTAATTCTATTAATTTAGTATATTATGTCATATATATAATATATATTCTTTTAATATATTTTTATATAATACGTATTATATATATTCTATTAATTTTATATTATATATATTTATATTCTATTAGTATATATAAAATAATATATATATATATATATTAATATTTTTTTGGTTTTTTTTTAATTTCGGTTTTTTTGATTTTTTAAGTTCGGTTTTCAGTTTTTAGTTCGGTTTCAATTTTAGCCTAATTCGGTTTTTCGGGTTCGGTTCAGTTTGGGCGAAAAACCGAACCGAAAACCCGAATGCACACCCCTACCATCGGTCGTCCCAGCCACACGACGCTGCAGAAATGTACTGCAACAATCCGTCAGCTTGCTACTGGACAAACGGCGGATGTGTTCGACGAATACCTCCACATTGGAGAAAGCACTGTGAGAATGTGCTTGATCCAATTCTGCAAAGGCGTCCGGGCAGCCTTCACCGACGAATTGCCAGTTTTTGCTCCACCTTCACAGAGAAGTGCACGGATTCCCCGGGATACTCGGCAGCGTCGATTGCATGCACTGGCAATGGAAGAATTGCCCTGTGGCGTGGAGGGGGTCGTGCACGAGCTGCCACAAAGGCACCCACCCCACCGTTATACTCGAGGCCGTTGCCGACTACCGGCTATGGATCTGGCATGCGTACTTCTGGGTCCCCGGATTGAACAACGACGTAAACGTGCTCCACCAATCCGACCTCTTCGCCGAAGTTTTGGATGGTAAAGCGTCGGCCATCAACTTCATCGCTAACAACCGGCGGTATAAAATGGGGTACTATCTTGCCGACAGCATCTACCCGAAGTGGCCAACCTTCGTGAAGACGTTGCAGCAGGCCTGTGAACGCAAAGCAGGCTCTTTTTGCGCAGAAACAGGAGGCTGCTCGCAAAGGATGTGGAGAGGGCGTTCAGGGTTCTTCAAGCGCGCTTCAACATTATCAAAGCCCCGGCTCGTACGTGGTTTATGGAGAGTATGGTCGACATCATGTATACGTGCATAATCTTGCACAACATGATTGTCCAAGAAGTAGGACCTGAGGGCGGGAAACTGGTTCGACCCTGAAGCCCCCGGAAGCTCTACTGCAAGTAGTCCGCCTCGCAATGGAGTGCATCCGTCTATACAAGAACGGTTGTCTATTCGAGCAAGGACACGTGACTCTACCGCCCACACCCAACTCCAGGATGATCTAATTGAGCACATTTGGTAAAATTTGGCAATCGGTAGACACACATCATCGCCGTTCTTCTGCTTCTTTGAGCTTTAAAGATTTTGAATTTAGTGAGAGTGAGCGGAAGAAATTAAATTATGTATTTTTCAGTTTTTAGGATTTTTAATTATGTTTTTTTTATTTTTTTAAGAATTTTATGTTGTAAATTTATTTTATTTAATGAAATGTGTTTTTATTAATTGAATTTGTTGGAAATAAAAAAAATGAAAATGAATGAATAGTAATTTAAGAGATGGTTAAGAGATGGAGGGTTGCAGGTTCTGTTCATTAGTTAAGAGATGGAGTAAAAAGTACAGTGAGACCCAAGAATAGTAATTTAAGAGACGGTTAAGAGCATGAATAACGCGGAGGGCCGGGCCACAAATCGCGAGTCCCGGCCCGTCCTGCGCGTAAGAGGGGGGGCGACTTGCGGCCAGGGCCGGTCCCGGTCCCGGAGCCACGTTTGCTGCCTGGTGACGGTCACGGGGTCCGGCCCTGCCCCACGTTAGCTGGTACGAGACGTGACGGAGGAAGCAATTTTTGCCAAAAATTGGAAGAGGAAGAAGAGGGAGGAGAGGAAGAAGATGGAGAGGGAGATGGGTGACGGAGCCCAATTTTCTGATTTCTGGTGCAATTCGACGAGGAAGAAGAGGGAGGGGGAGAGGAAGAAGAGGGAGAAAGATGAAGAACAGGGTGGCGGATCCAATTCTCTAATTTTTCATTTTTTTTGCATTTTTTGGCATTTTTTTATGTTTTAATTTTTAGTTTTTTTTTGCATTTTTGCTATAATTTTTAGTTTTTTTTTCATTTTTTATTTTATAATTTTTGTTTTTTTGCATTTGTATTTTTTTTCTAGAACTTGTAAATTCTTTTTCGAATGAACAATTTATTTTCCCGATTTGAATTGTTCAACGTATTGCATTTACGAGTCAAATAGGTTGAAGTTGTGAATAGTATCAATTATTAGTTGCGGCCGGGTTGTGGCCTGCAGGGTTAGAGCAGTTGGGGGCTGGGCCGCAACTGTAGAGGAATGATGACGTGGAGGGGACTTGGGGCCGGAAATGAGGACGGGGTTATTGATGCTATAAGGGACGGATAAAAGACAGCATTGCAGATGACCTAAGTGCTCAGACTATGAATCGGTAGTTATTGTTTTGTGTTGTTTGTAGCCTAAGGGTTGTGATGTTTGTGGTCCGGTTCAAAATTGACGTGACATATAAATAGAATAAGTCTAACATACTCCTATTTGCCTAGTCATTGTCATGAATGTATTGATGAAACGAATTATGAAATTAGAGTTAGGATGAAATTAGAGTTAGGATGAAATTAGTACTATACATTTTATTTTGCCCATGCGATTTTAGGCTATGTTTTAAAAAGTCTATTAACTATTAAGAATTGTCACTCGATCATTCTGAAACAATTATTAGGCTATAAAAAGAAATAGTGTCGTCCACCCCAAACTAAATTATTGGGCTTCATATTTCTTGTGGGTTTTCTATAGTGGTGAATCTGGTGATGAAATAAAATTTAAATTTGAATGGCGATTAAGGCCTAGCCTAATGTGATGCGAGTAGGGGTGTGCATTCGGGTTTCGGTTCGGTTTTTTGCCAAAACCGAACCAAAACCGAAAAACCGAATTTAGTTCAAAATCCAAACCGAACCGAACCCGAAAAACTGAAAAACCGAAAAAATCGAAAACCGAACTTAAAAATCCGAAAAACCCGAACAAAACCGAAAAACCCGAAAAAACCGAAAAAACTGAAAAAATAAATATAATATAAATATATATTTATATATGTGTATTTTATTTTATTTTATATATACTAATAGAATATTTATATATAATATAAAAATAATAATGCATATAATATATATTATATAGTAGAATATATTAAAAGAATATATATATTATATATAATATAATATATTAAATTAATAGAATATATATAATTCGGTTTTTCGGTTTTTCCGTTTTTTTCTTCGCCCGAACCGAACCGAAAAAACCGAATTTTTTTATTTTTTAAACCGAACCGAACCGAAAAAAACCGAACCGAATTTCAAAATTTCGGTTTGGTTCGGTTCGGATATTCAGTTTCCGGTTTTTTTGCCCACCCCTAGATGCGAGATCAAATCCCAGTTATCCATATTTTGTAATTTAGTGGATAAAATAAATCAAATAAATGATATATCACTTCATTTAAGATTGTTTTACTTCATTTTATACAAACTTCATTATTTGATCATTTTATTTCATTACAGAAAAATTGAACTAAAATGATCTTAAAATAGACTATATATTGTCTAATAATGAACTATATTTCAGTTTGACGGTTTGACATTAATAATTAGTTCTGCCTATATCACAACCATAAAATTGAATAAATCATACATTGTTACATACTCCTACTATATAAACTAAAATTTTGATTTATTTATGTTTTTTAAAAATACAAAATACACATAATGTCATGAATTTGAATATATATATATATATATATAGTAAAGAGTCTAATAAATTTCACAATAACCAAACTAGTTTACAAATGAAACTATATCTAAATACATTCATATACTACAAACGAAGAAAAAAGTTTGAATTGGTCTCCTCTTATATTCATTATAACTACATTGATTTTCTTAAGCAATACAAAACGTAGGGATTTGAATGAATTTACACATATGCTATATTTGTGAAAATGCAAAATTGAAATCACGGCTGTCTTTCAAGGCCAATAAATATATTCTGGAAAATTAACCTCAATCTTTTAGTGTTGGAGTATAATCTCACAATCACCGTTGGATGCAGCAAGCTAAAAATCAATGTCATTCTCAACAGCTGTAGATTTGTTAGAGGTTGAGCTCGTTCAAGATATTATTGAGCTCGGCATATTATTGAGCACGGCGTTTTATTGAGCTCGGTGAGCTCGGTGTTCTATTGAGCTCGGTGAGCTCGGTGTTTATTGAGCTCGGTGAGCTCGGTGGTTTATTGAGCTCGGCGGTTTATTGAGCTCAGCATTTCATTGAGCTTCGGCATCATGCAGCACTTCGGCATCATGCAGCACTTCGGCATCATACAGCACTTCGGCATCATACAGCACTTCGGCATCATGCAGCACTTCGGCATCATGCAGCACTTCGGCATGTTGATGCAAACCAAGAAACGGGAAGTGGCCGTTGGAACAGTTATAACTGATTTGATAACTAACATCTCAAGAGAGCCGTTGGAGGATGAAGGGACTGATAAAAAGCAGACGAAGGCTGCATCTGAAATAGTTAATCAGCTACTTCGGTATTCAAGAAAAGAGTCTCCAAACTATCACTTGATTAGTTCTTGGTTTAGAATTAGATTAGAGGTGTTGAGTTCTTGGAGAGAGTTCTTGAGTGATTGTAAATCTCTGCATATTTCTCAATATACTGAATCATATTGCCTTTGGCCGTGGACGTAGATCTTACGATCGAACCACGTAAAACTCTAGTGTTCTTTCTTTTTCGCATGGTTGTCATCATCGAACTTTTGCATACTTTCACAACAAGTGGCGCCGTCTGTGGGAAGCGCAATCGGAGTTGATATCGATGACGACGACGAGGTACGAAGCGGAGAAATTCTCGGGGAAGAATGACTTTGGTCTGTGGCAGATCAAGATGAAGGCTCTGTTGATCCAGCAAGGGCTCGATGAAGCAATCGAGCCAATTGATCCGAAGGGGAAAGAAAAAGAAGATCTCGATGAGAAGAGCGTGAGGAAGAAGGCTGAGATTGCCAAGAAAGCCCATAGCGCTATTATTCTCAATCTCACGGACAAGGTGTTGCGCGAGGTTGCGAAGGAAACCACAGCGCATGGGGTATGGACGAAGCTCGAAGCGCTGTACATGACCAAGTCGCTTGCTAATCGCCTATACATGAAGCAGCGCCTCTTTTCATACAAGATTCTTGAAGACCGACCCTTCGCAGAGCAGATTGATGATTTCAGCAAGAATCTGGATGATTTGGAGAATGTAGATGGCCCCATGAAGAATGAAGACAAGGCCATCTTGCTCTTGAATGCTCTTCCCAAAGCATTCCAGCATCTTAAAGATGCAATGCTGTTTGGGCCGGAATGCAGAATCTGGAATCACATATGAAGAAGTTCAGTGTGCTCTTCGATCAAAGGAGCTTGAAAAGAACTCTTCGAAGACAAATGAAGGAAGTGGCAGTCAAGCCTTGAATGTAAAGGTTTTCAAAGGCAAGAAAAAGAAATTCAATCAGAATCAAAAGCCTAAGTATCAGAAGCAAAATGAGGAGAAGCGAAGCTGTCATTACTGCAAGAAACCTGGGCATCTCAAAAGGGATTGCTACTCGTGGAAAAGGAAGCAAAACGAAGAGAAGGCTACCCAAAATCAGGCTGATCTTGCAGAAGACACAGATCCACCCCAGATCATGAATGTGTGAGTGGTGGGATAGAGAGTTCTTGGATAATGGACTCCGGGTGCAGCTTCCATATTTGTTCCAACAAAGCTTGGTTTGAAAACCTTTCTGAGGCAACCGGGTCAGTAATGTTGGGGAATGATCAGATGTGCTACATCAAAGGCATTGGAGATATCAGATTGAGAGCTCATGATGGATCAACAAAACTGCTTACTCAAGTCAGGTACATTCCTGAGATTAAGAGGAATTTAATTTCACTTGGCATGCTTGAATCTAGAGGTTTCAGGTTTTCTTCTGAGAAAGGCTACATGAATGTCTCACTTAATGGAAAAATCTTGCTGATTGCTGAGAGAAGAAACAGTTTATACTATCTAGTAGCAGAAACTGTTGTTGCTTCAGTGAATCTTGCAGAGGACTCTGATATAGGTCTGTGGCACAAGAGGCTCGGCCATCTTGGAGAAAGTGGGATGAGAGAACTGATCAAGAAAGGGGTCATTCCGGCTGGAAGTGATCAGAGGTTCAAGGAATGTGAACACTGTGCTCTGGGGAAGAGCAAGAAGCTACCATACAAGGCTGGTAAACACACCTCAAAATTACCTCTTGACTATGCGCATTGTGATTTATGGGGTCCAGCTCAGCCTGCTTCTATGGGAGGAGGCAGGTATTTCATGTCGATAATAGATGACTATAGCAGAAAGGTCTGGATATACATCCTAAAGCAGAAGTCACAAGCATTTGACAAATTCAGAGAATGGTGCACAGAGATGAAGTTGAAGAAATCCACCACTCTCAAGTGCTTGAGGACTGATAACGGGCTGGAGTTCTTATCTGAAGATTTTGAGTCTTTCTGCAAAACAAATGGGATACAAAGGCATAGGACAGTCCCGGCTAATCCGCAACAAAACGGAGTTGCTGAAAGAATGAACCGAACACTCCTCGATAGAGTCAGATGCATGCTTTTATCATCAGGCTTGCCAAAGATGTTCTGGGGGGAGGCAGTGTGTACTGCTGCAGTGCTAATTAACAGTTCTCCATCATCAGCTATAGGAAATGAAATCCCAGATGTCAGATGGTATGGTGGAGATAGAGAGTACAACCAGTTCAAGGTGTTCGGTTGTAGGGCATATGCCCACTGCAAGCAGGGAAAGCTTGATGCAAGGGCTCAGAAATGTGTGATGGTTGGGTACCAACATGGAGTAAAAGGGTACAGGTTGTGGTGCACTGAAGAGGGGAACAAGAAGATAATTGTGAGCCGAGATGTGGTCTTCCATGAGCATCATATGCCATTCTTGAAGACTGAGGATCAGATGGATGAAAGAGTATCTATTGATCAAGAAGTTCAGCATGGCCAGCCACCACCTAGTGATCCAGATGATCAGAATGGAGGTGGAGCTTCAAGCTCCCATAAAGCTTCAAGTCCACAGCAACCCCAGCAACGAGATCAGATTGATGATGATCAGAGATCACATATTATAGCCAGGGACAGAAACAGAAGAGAGATCAGAAAGCCAGCTAGGTTCAGTGATTATGAGATGAGTTTTTTTGCTCTCTGTGTTGCTGAGGTATTGGAGTGCTTAGAGCCATCCACCTATGCTGAAGCTATGTCGAGTAAGGAAAAGGAGAAATGGCTTGCAGCTATGAGAGAAGAGATCCAGTCACTACTCAAAAACCACACTTGGATTTTGGTGAAGAATCCAGGGACCCAAAAGCTTATTAGCTGCAAATGGATCTTCAAGATGAAGATTGAAGTTGGTGAAGTTGAGAGTGTCAGATTTAAGGCACGGCTTGTTGCTAGAGGATTCACTCAAGAAGAGGGGATTGATTATAATGATGTGTTCTCTCCGGTTGTAAAACACAGTTCCATCAGGATATTGCTTGCTCTTGTTGCAAAGTATGATTGGGAGTTACACCAACTCGATGTCAAGACAGCCTTCTTGCATGGTGAACTTGAAGAAACAATATATATGCATCAACCCGAGGGGTTCATGGAGGCTGGGAATGAAGACAAAGTGTGTTTGCTCAAGAGAAGTTTGTATGGATTGAAGCAAAGTAGTAGGCAGTGGTATCTCAAGTTTGATGAGCATATGATGAGTATTGGTTTCAGAAAATCACAGTATGATAGCTGTGTTTACATCAGAGAAAGGAATGGTGTACCAATTGCTTTCCTACTTTTGTATGTTGATGATATGCTTGTGGCAGGAGCAGATCTGGGAGTGATTGAGAGAATCAAGGCTGAACTGGAATCCAAGTTTGAAATGAAGGATCTTGGAAATGCAAGGAGAATCCTTGGCATGGATATACTGAGGGATAGGCCAAAGAGAGAGCTCAGGTTGTTGCAGAGGAATTACATCCAGAGAGTTTTGAAGAAATTTCAGGCTGATGACTTCAAACCTGTCTCTACACCATTGGCTGCTCACTTTAAGTTGAGCATGGATCAGAAACCAAAGAATGACTCAGAGAGGAGAGAGCTGAGCAAGATACCTTATGCAAACATCATAGGAAAGCATAATGTATTCAATGCTGTGCACAAGACCAGATTTGGCTCAGGCTATAAGTGTTACTAGCCGATTTATGTCAGACCATGGGAGAGAGCATTGGATAGCATTGAAGTGGTTGCTCAGATACTTGAAGGGTGCTTCAGATTATGGTCTGTTGTACAGGGCAGATTGTAAGGATCAAGGTGGAGCACTGGTGGGGTTTTGCGATTCTGATTATGCATCAAATAGAGATAATAGGAGATCTCAAACTGGATATGTGTTCACCCTAAATGGCACTGCTATAAGCTGGAAATCTGGATTACAACATGTGGTTGCTTTATCTACTACGGAAGCTGAGTACATGGCAATGACAGAGGCTGTGAAAGAAGCAATATGGCTGAAGGGAATCCTAGAAGATTTTGGGGAGAAGCAAGATACAGTGGAGATAAACTGTGACAGCAGCAGCGCCTTATGCCTTGCCAAACACCAAGTGTTTCACGAAAGAAGTAAGCACATAGATGTGCGGATGCACTTCATAAGGGATGAAATACAGAGAGGCGAAGTCAAGATGGTAAAAATATCTACTGAGCATAATGCGGCTGATATGTTGACAAAGCCGTTGCCAGCCATGAAGTTTAAATACTGCTTGGGGCTGGTGGGACTTGTGGAGTGATGAGTTTGAGGTTTTGTCAGAGGATTATGATTCATTGTTGATTCTGAGATTAAGGTGGAGTTTGTTGGAGTATAATCTCACAATCACCGTTGGATGCAGCAAGCTAAAAATCAATGTCATTCTCAACAGCTGTAGATTTGTTAGAGGTTGAGCTCGTTCAAGATATTATTGAGCTCGGCATATTATTGAGCACGGCGTTTTATTGAGCTCGGTGAGCTCGGTGTTCTATTGAGCTCGGTGAGCTCGGTGTTTTATTGAGCTCGGTGAGCTCGGTGGTTTATTGAGCTCGGCGGTTTATTGAGCTCAGCATTTCATTGAGCTTCGGCATCATGCAGCACTTCGGCATCATACAGCACTTCGGCATCATACAGCACTTCGGCATCATGCAGCACTTCGGCATCATGCAGCACTTCGGCATGTTGATGCAAACCAAGAAACGGGAAGTGGCCGTTGGAACAGTTATAACTGATTTGATAACTAACATCTCAAGAGAGCCGTTGGAGGATGAAGGGACTGATAAAAAGCAGACGAAGGCTGCATCTGAAATAGTGAATCAGCTACTTCGATATTCAAGAAAAGAGTCTCCAAACTATCACTTGATTAGTTCTTGGTTTAGAATTAGATTAGAGGTGTTGAGTTCTTGGAGAGAGTTCTTGAGTGATTGTAAATCTCTGCATATTTCTCAATATACTGAATCATATTGCCTTTGGCCGTGGACGTAGATCTTACGATCGAACCACGTAAAACTCTAGTGTTCTTTCTTTTTCGCATGGTTGTCATCATCGAACTTTTGCATACTTTCACAACATTTAGGATGTAAAATTCTTATGTACAACTGTACAAGGGAGTGATCAAATCTATGAAACTAATATCGAATGTGAAATCAACAAACTATTTATTCTTCGAAGTTGCAAAAGTCATGCAAAATATATAAACTTGTTTTTTTAGCAATATAAATGAGAATGAAAACACAGACTAATTGATAAGATGTTTTTTTCTTAAATATTGGTGGATTCAATTGAGCATAAAGAAAGGAGCTCTAACCCTTACTAAAAATGCATAATAGTCCTACTATGTTTTTATTATAAGATATTTATCTTTATTCAAAACTAAATTGTTATGTAAAGTTCATATCATTAATTTTGAAGGACTTAAAATAATTATAAAGAAAATTGTAAAATACAACTCATACTAATATTTTTTTCTGCGTTCAACCCACGCAATATGCCTAGAGATTCGTGTCATATTAGATGCTTGCGAGTAATTTCGAAAATAAACTTATATGTTCTCAACTATACAAATTCAAGTAGTTATTCAGTAGCCCCATATTTCATGTATCCAGAGTTACAAAATTTATAAAAACGATCAATACATTTAGATCTAAACATTCATTATACAAAATAAACCATAGATACCATTAACATAATCATTTAATTCGTTTTAACTTTCAACCGTTTAAAACTTTCAAAATTCATTTACACGTGAAATTTGATATATGCATAACCATAAAATTCCATTGCTCCAAAAATTTAACATTGTTCAACATCAATGATAAAAAAAAGAAGAAGATGCTAGATTAGTAAACCAATCAATTATTTTCATCATTGATGTTTCAAATATAATTAAATTTAGGCAAAATTCTTAAATCAAAACATAACATGGTAAATAGTTTTCCCAACTGTAATTTCCAAACATCACAAATAAAATTAAATCCTACCAAATGATTGAAGAACCTACATAAATTGAAAAGGTGATAGTGCACGCATTTAATTAATATTTTTCTAAACGTTCCTACCATTTATTCAATGTTTCCTTATTAATTTCCTTCTTTTAATTTTTATTCCGTTTTTGTTGTTAAGGATTTTCAGGGATGGAAAAAAAAAAAGAAAGTCGTGGGGGTAGCAAAATCAGGTGTGGAGGTAGCAGAAATGTATTCATGGAATTTGAGTAGTTTTGAACTGTGGCTTAGCCCCGCTCTCACGCTACGCTCCTCAGTATAAATAATCACTTCACTCTACACATGCTTCTCCTTTTCTCACCCACACTGACTCGCTCAACAACCCTTTGCATTTCTGTATCGACCGCATTTTTCGTTTGATGATCGATCTGCTCCAATCGAGAGGCTAACGCTGCTCTCGTAGTTCCGCAGCTGCTGTAGTGAGCTCGGTCCTCCAATTTTATGTGCGTCTCTCTCTCTTTTTTTTTGTTTCTGTATCGGCGTTCATGGAATTTAGGCATTTTTTGTGTTTATTTAAGTTATTTTTTAGTACTTTTTTTTGTGCTAATGCTTGATGTTTATGAACATGTTCATGCTTGTATGAGTGTTGTGTTTATTAGTTTTGTTCGATTTTAAATGTAAATGCTGTTACTCATTTTTTTCTGTTCCAGTAGCGTTTTTTGAGGTCTGATTTGAAATTCTGAAATATTTTTGCTTAGATCTGACTTCGGGGCTCGATTTTCAGTTTTGCATTTCTGGTATCATCTAGCGCTTCGTGGAGCTTTGTTTTCTGTAGCTCATTTTGTGTTTTCTAAAATAGGCAATGTGAGCGAAATAAGGAAGTTACCTTCGAAAGTTTGGGGAGATTATGTGACTGGATTAAAAGTCGAAATGGATGAGATTCTATTGGAGTTTAAATAGAATTATTTCTCTTATCACAGATTTGATATGTGATTTGAACAGAATATAACCCTAACATTTTTGGAATTGATAGCTGTTGTTGCGTTTTATGCTTTCGAATTGACTTTAATTTTGGTAAAAAAAATTGATTTGTTTGACTTTGCAAATCAATGTAAAATGTGGCACTTGAGATTACAAAGTTTAGTTGATTTTCTTGTTCTATGAATTGTTTCATACTGTTTTAAGCTCAATTATATATAAAAAAAAGTGTAATTTGCTGCACGCGTTTTGGATGGTGAATGTAATTTCTCCATAAACTGAACACAATTAAAAACTCAGAATAAAAAGGCAAGAGCAAGAGAATTCTTATACTGTGCTTATATTTGAATTTGAAATATGCTCTACATCGTTAGGCTAGGTTATTTAGCTTGTTTTAACTTGCATCCTTTGTGATCATTGCAGCAATCATGAAGGCATGCTAATTTGGTTCCACAAGCTTTAATTCAATGAAGCATGCACTCATGAATGACGAGAATAGGCCATCCAACCTTGGGGAGCCTACTGCAAGAGTCACAAGAGCCCGAGCAAAGTTCTTAGGCTCATCGAGCGGATTGCCACTACTATATCCTTCAGCAAAACATGATGACAAACGGGTCTCACGAGCAAGCTTGAAAAGAGCTGCACCGGACAAATCAGTAGGGAGTTCGGCTGCTTGTCACCCGAATAAGAAAAGGGCTGTTCTTAAGGATGTAACCAATGTCAACTGCGAAAAGTTGTACATAAACTGCATCAATGCAGCGAAAGGTCAGGTGAGAACGGTACCACCATTTTGTGGACATGTGACTGTAATAAAACGTTAACCACTTTGTCACTTTCTCCTTCCATATTTGATCAATATTTGTGGAATACTGTCTTTGATCAGCCTATCAGGCAGGACAGGAAAGGGTCTTTACAGAAGAAAGGAAAGGTTGAGCCTGCTTGTTTTGCTAAAGGTTCCCAGGTGTTGGAAGTTATAATCGAAAACATAGTGGATGAGTTAAGCTGGAGGGATCCCAGGGTACTTGTCCTGCTGTAGACTTGCCAACGGAACCAACTAAAGTTACAAATGAAGTGTCAGTTTGCAGCAGGTTCGAGTCCTCTGAAGATAGATTCCATTAAAAAAATTTCACTATGGGGTCCATCTGGTAGAGGTTAGATTTGTACCTAGCTTTTCAATTTCATTATCGAATGTAAATTAAATCTGCAGTGCAATTTATGACAAATATAAAATGTGTATATTTTTGGGAACTTTTAACAAGAGTCCAGTGACATGCCAAGGTAAAATTTGTTTAAACTACATAATCACGTACATAGCTTGGATTCTAGCCAGTACAGTTTGACTTTTTTATTGATGAGGTGGGTACTTATAATCAATACTGTCAAAAGATTATTGAAGCAAGACATTACAGATGACAAAAAATGCTATAACCAAAGTGAGATAAGTTAGCAGCAGACCTGCAGTTGTTTAAGTAGTTTAGTTATATATACCTATGGAATATTTATGTACTCATTATGGTGCTCAATACTTACTGTAAGGTGCAAATATAACAGCATAGAGGTTCTAGAAATCTGTTGTAGTCTAAAATTCACTTGATGAACATATACTATGTTTTTCTCTCTACTTTTGCCTCCACATCAGACATTTTCTGGCTGACCATGCAGATGATGGCAAGCTTTGCATGAAAGAGGAGAGCTGGAAGCTAAGGGAGTTATTGATATAGATTCAAGACACAGGGACCCACAGATGTGTAGCCCCTATGCAGCTGATATATATACTAGTTTGTTTACAAGACAGGTTTGTTAGGTCTCACAGATTGACTAAATGCTAATAATCCTTTCTTTATTATGTGGACGGAGTAGAATCCTATCTCGTAATCAGGTTTATTGGAATACTTCTTAATTCCATTATTAATTACTCTTGTACTTCTCTCAGGTCGACCGAAAGCCTTCCACCGGATTACATGGAAAAGTTGCAGCGTGACATCACCAAGGGCATGCGGGGGTATTTTGATTGATTGGCTTGTGGAGGTAGTTTGCATACTCTTGTATCTTTGAGCACTTATCTATGCTATCACCATCTTTCCTTTGTCATTATTCTGCACAAATTTTATGTAGGATACGATAGGCATTTATTTTAAATCATAGAATATACATTGCTGCTGCAATCAAATCTACACCTTCTTTGCCTCGTACTGTGACCAACAAACTTAATTGTTATTTGCTACTTGCAGTTTCCTGTTCATACTAGTGGTAAAATACGAATATCACAATGGGACTTTTCTGAAATATGAACATGTGGTTGCCCTTTTCCTCGTCTTTGTTTGAAGTTTGAACTTCGTTCTCCGATTACAGTCAAGTATACCTTGTGACATTAAGTTCTAGCACAAGCAGGCAGCATACATCTCTCCTTTTTATAGTCTTAGCCAAAGGTAAAGGAACCTCGAATCCCACATAACAGAGATCTCACCTCAAACAAATACTGAAGGGAAACCAAAGTAATTTCCAAAGCCATTTTTAACTGTTTTTTTATCATTTTTCATTGCTTTGTGACTGCTAGAATGTTCTGCCGTTGATCTTGAAAAGATCTCAGTCTTTTTGTCATCTTTTTTCTTGCTTCTTTTCGTTTTTCACTTGCATGCCATTTCATGTACACTCCTCTTTCTCAGGTTTCGGAAGAATATGAGCTGGTTCCTGATACTCTCTACCTCACTGTAAATCTTTTAGATAGATTCCTGTCTGAGAATTACATTGAGAAGCAAAAGTTGCAACTTTCTTGGTGTAACATGCATGCTAATTGCATCGTAAGTTGTTCATCATAGAATATTTACTTTAAGAACAAGGACATGCTAACTATATGGGTTTCTTTTGTTGGTGCAACTGTATTCATTCTCCTTTCAAGGCATTACTTATATTATAAGTGCTGGGGGTCATTAGATTATTTTCATTCAATTATATATCAAGACAACAAATCTAGTAATTTGTCGACACCTCATTGAAGGAAGTCAAAAGATTTGGTTTCCATGTTTTGGCATACTTTGTATGTCTAGAAGTTCTTATTCTTCTATTTATATGCTGCTGATTATTCCCCGTAGGAAGTACGAAGAAATTTGTGCACGTCGTGTGGAAGAATTTTGCTTTATCACCGACACACCTACAAAAAGGAAGAGGTACCATGAGATCTACTAATCTACTCATCTCTCATTCTCGATATATTTAAATTGTTGTACATGTGCATTGACTTTGAGTGACACGACAGGTGGTGGAAATGGAAAGCCGTGTTCTGAACCTCTTGAAATTCCAATTATCCGTTCCCACCACGAAGAAGTTCCTCAGGTATCCACTGTAACTCAGCATCATCTTAGCTTGGTTTTGATTCGCTGTGCTCACTGTCTTCAAATTTTTTTCTGCTTGTTCATTGAAGGAGGTTTATTCAAGCAGCACAAGCTTCTTATAAGGTAGACGAACAGACTCTAAAAAAGTGACACAGTTGCACTTTCTTAAGAAAGAACTTAGTACTTCAGTAGTTCAGTTTAACTAAACTGCTCCCCATTTCTCAGGTTCCTTCTGTTGAGCTGGAATTCCTGGCAAATTACTTAGCAGAACTAACTCTGGTCGAGTACAGTTTCCTCAAATACCTTCCATCCGTAACCGCTGCCTCTGCCATATTCCTAGCTAGATGGACTCTTGATCAGTCAGACGATCCATGGGTTCGTTTTCTAATGGCACTTAATTCTCTCATTCCTCTCATTTTCAAGTTCATCTATCAAAAACCAATAGAATCACCTTTTGCAGAACCCAACACTGGAGCACTACACGAGGCACAAGGCATCGGAGCTGAAAAGCACAGTTCTAGAACTGCAAGAATTGCAGCTGAACACAAAAGGAGGCATGCTCAACGCCATCCGTGAAAAGTACAAGCACCTAAGGTAAGACACAAAACAAACCCCATTCTATCCACAAACAATTTAAGTTACAGTTGCATTTGTTTTAACACATTGTGGGGTGTTGTTCGTGACAGTTAAAGTGTGTCTCGACTTTGCGCTCACCAGAATCTGTTGAGTCACTCTTCTAAGATTAACAGAGCCTCGTTTCCTGGTAATATTTATTGCAGCCAGCTGACATGGTAAAAAACAACACAGCCACCGGCAGATAAGTAAGTGGGCGACTAATGGATGCCGTCCCATTCTTTACTCATACTTCTTGCAGCATCTCTCACCCTCACCATTGATGTTGTAAACCAATCAGCTCTGGTGCTTCCAGAAATGCTTTTGTAATGGCAAGAATGATATGAGAAGCTACTAATTTATAAAAGCACATAATGCCTCTCAGCTTTTCTTTTCGACTTAATTGTGAGAATTCTGGTAACTTGGCTTTAGCTTCTTGCTTCTTGAATATGTCTCTCAACATCTTCATCATTACATCAATGATCATAATTTATTCCAAATAAATTTGACTCTCTATCTTCCCTCTCATCTCAAAACTACTGCAAAAGAAATGCCAATTTTTTTGGATTTGTCATCACGTATATTAGAGATTGTTGTTGCCTGCAGCCAAACAGCATATTTGATATCAGAATTTTGTTTTCTAATTGGTATGTAAAGCTGTATATTATTTGCAATCTTTGGTTTAGTGTGTCAATTTTTTGCATCTACCAAAGTTTGTAGTCTTTCAGTGTAGAATCATGATGCTTGGCAAGTATGTGGTTGAAAATTAGTTGCATTAGTAGTAGTTACATGCCAAATGAGTTCAATGTAAACTCCTACACAATCTGTACAAGCCGTTGGCATTTCTAAGCAATGAGTTCTTATGTTTTACTGATTGGATTCTCGATGGCCGTTCTCCGATCCTGAGCTTGCTGGACCACCATACCAAGCGGTATCAGAGCATCTTCCGGCACCTATGCTGGCGCCCCAAATTCGCTGTTGAAGGAATACATCGCACGATTGTAGCAGAAATGAATAACTTCATCATCAATCGTGCAGATTCTAGTGAGACGGACTAAGAAAGAGTGCATATTCTTGTGAACGAAGAGAGTAATTTTTAAGTTGACTTCTAACTCGATTTACCAAATTAATAAAAGAAAAAATAAATCGCTCGAGTTGCCCTCTAGTTTTCAATGTCATCCATTATTTTCGAGGGGAAATGCATTTTATAAATAGGTTTTGTATTAATTTTT
>NW_024599494.1:0-21541 GCF_004379255.2 Salvia splendens
AACCCTGAACCCTAACCCTAAACCCTAAACCCTAAACCCTAAACCCTAAACCCTGAACCCTAAACCCTAAACCCTAAACCCTAAACCCTAAACCCTAAACCCTAAACCCTAAACCCTAAACCCTAAACCCTAAACCCTAAACCCTAAACCCTAAACCCTGAACCCTAAACCCTAAACCCTAAACCCTAAACCCTGAACCCTGAACCCTAAACCCTAAACCCTGAACCCTAAACCCTAAACCCTAAACCCTAAACCCTAAACCCTGAACCCTGAACCCTAAACCCTAAACCCTAAACCCTAAACCCTAAACCCTAAACCCTAAACCCTAAACCCTAAACCCTAAACCCTAAACCCTAAACCCTAAACCCTAAACCCTAAACCCTGAACCCTAAACCCTAAACCCTAAACCCTGAACCCTAAACCCTAAACCCTAAACCCTAAACCCTAAACCCTAAACCCTAAACCCTAAACCCTAAACCCTGAACCCTAAACCCTAAACCCTAAACCCTAAACCCTAAACCCTAAACCCTAAACCCTAAACCCTAAACCCTGAACCCTAAACCCTGAACCCTAAACCCTAAACCCTAAACCCTAAACCCTAAACCCTAAACCCTAACCCCTGAACCCTAAACCCTAAACCCTAAACCCTAAACCCTAAACCCTGAACCCTAAACCCTAAACCCTATGAACCCTAAACCCTAAACCCTAAACCCGAAACCCTAAACCCTAAACCCTAAACCCTAAACCCTAAACCCTAAACCCTGAACCCTAAACCCTAAACCCTAAACCCTAAACCCTAAACCCTAAACCCTAAACCCTAAACCCTAAACCCTAAACCCTAAACCCTGAACCCTAAACCCTAAACCCTAAACCCTAAACCCTAAACCCTGAACCCTAAACCCTAAACCCTAAACCCTAAACCCTAAAAAAAAAAAAAAAAAAAAAAAAAAAAAAAAAAAACCCTGAACCCTAAACCATCCAACCAAGCTGCTCTAGTGGCTTGGGAGTTGATATCAGGGAGCTTTCACTTCCTAGGAGGTCGCAGGTTCGAATCCTAGGAAGTGTAGATTTGGGGATTAATTTCTCCTTGGGCCTGTGGGCCCAGAATGACAACGAAGCGCACCTACGGGGTAAGACGCTTCACCTCCAACTGTTTGGTCGGGGGTCCGAGTCACATCGGAGGGTAGATGGGGAACCATCGTCGATCCTCCTAAATTAAAAAAAAAAAAAAAAAAAAAAAAAACCCTGAACCCTAAACCCTAAACCCTAAACCCTAAACCCTAAACCCTAAACCCTAAACCCTAAACCCTAAACCCTAAACCCTAAACCCTAAACCCTAAACCCTGAACCCTGAACCCTGAACCCTGAACCCTGTTGAGTGTTATGTTCAGGCCCGTGGTATCTCTCTTGCATCCAAGTGTCTCTGTTGTGTCTCTTCTTTTTCAGTCGAGTCGTTTCAGCATTTGTTTGTGTCGAGTCCTCTGGCGAGATCGGTTTGGGATTACTTTGATGGCTGGTTCCCTTACATCAGCACACACATTCACACGTGCACTGACATTGCACTTAGATTAGGTTTTTGGTGGAGGTCCTCTCACAGGGCCACCGCCTTGCACATTAGTTTCATCATTCCCTGTTTGGTATACTGGTTTATCTGGACGGAGAGGAATAGCTGCAAGCATCGCGGCATTTCTTTTCGTTCTTCACATGTTATTTGGCAGGTTGTTCGGCACCTGCGGATCTTGGTGGCGGCGGGTGTGCTAGTCCCCCTTCATTGGCGCGGTTGCACCCCGGCCGTTGACTTCATGCCTTTGGCTCCTCCTCGCCGGCGAGTTCTGAGGTCCCTGCAAGTGCTTTGGCATCCACCCGACGATCCTTGGGTGAAGCTGAACACCGACGGGGCCTTTACTAGCTCGACGGGACAGGCAGGCGGTGGGGGAGTGGTTCGGGGCTCAGACGGTTCTCTCCTGGGGGCCTTTTGTATGCCTCTCGCAGCTGGGTCGGCCTTCGAGGCGGAGCTATTAGCTCTTCTTCACGGGCTGACACTGGCTATGCAGTTCTCCTCGCATGTCTGGGTCGAGATGGATGCGGCAGCAGTGGTCGCGGTGTTCACTTCAGGACGCAGAGGAGCAGCGGATGTGAGACATCACATGGCTCGCATTCGTACTTTGCTCGCACAGATACAGTTCATGTTCTCTCACATCTTTCGAGAGGGCAACCGACCAGCAGACTTTTTGGCAGGTAGGGGGGTCCAGACCCCTGCCATCACCTTCTTCGATGCGGATTCAGCGCCTCGGTATTTGAAGTCGCTCGTCAGGATGGACCAGTTGGGCTATCCGAACTTCAGATTCAGATATCGAGATGGATGACTACTTCACTTGGTTCGTGGTTTTGATTTATGGTTTTTTTATTTCCTTTGGATTTGGCCCGCTTTTGGCCATCATCCTTGTCCTTTTTATGATGTATAGCTTTGTTATGTTTATTCTCTCTTTAGTTAGATGGTTAGTACCCGGTCTGTGGGGATACCATAGTAGCTTTGTTAGCTCTTGTGTTTTGTATCTCTCGTGCGGACCGAGTCACTTTTGGGCTCGTCTGATGTATGTTCTTTTGGTGATTTTTGATATATACAGGTTGGGGGTCCGCCTTAACCCCCCGCCGTGATGGTGTTTGAGGAAAAAAAAAAAAAAAAAAAAAAAAAAAAAAAAAAAAAAAAAACCCTGAACCCTGAACCCTGAACCCTAAACCCTAAACCCTAAACCCTAAACCCTAAACCCTAAACCCTAAACCCTAAACCCTAAACCATCCAACATCCAAGCCCCTTGGCCTAGCGGTAAAGGGTGCTGGATACCGCGTCCATCCTGGAGGTCTCGAGTTCGAACCCTGGGTGGCGTAATTTGTCTTTCCTCCTTGTTATAGGAGTTGATTTGTAATTTCCTCCTTCATATATATAATATAAATATATGAAGTTAATTTTAAAAAAAAAAAAAAAAAAAAAAAAAAAAACCCTAAACCATCCAACCAAGCTGCTCTAGTGGCTTGGGAGTTGATATCAGGGAGCTTTCACTTCCTAGGAGGTCGCAGGTTCGAATCCTAGGAAGTGCAGATTTGGGGATTAATTTCTCCTTGGGCCTGTGGGCCCAGAATGACAACGAAGCGCACCTACGGGGTAAGACGCTTCACCTCCAACTGTTAGGTCGGGGGTCCGAGTCACATCGGAGGGTAGATGGGGAACCATCGTCGATCCTCCTAAATAAAAAAAAAAAAAAAAAAAAAAAAAAAAAAAAACCCTAAACCCTAAACCCTGAACCCTAAACCCTAAATTCTAAACAAACCAAAACCATTCATGCCCTTGCATGCAAATCACACACACTAAAACACACACTTTGCTCTCAAGCCTTTCGTTTTTCCTTTTCCGATTTCGCCTTCTTTTGTCGTTTTTCGGTCTAGTTTTTTCCGTTCATCTTCTTCGTTTGAGTCTTAGAATCTGTTCTTCGGCTTTTGTTTTAGTCGGCGTCGAGTTTTTGGCCATTTTCCGGCCACTTTTCTTTTCGTCACTTTCTCTCTCTTAATTTCCGTCACCTTCTTCGTCTGTTTCCAGCGGATCTTGCCGCCCTTTCGTTGTTTCGTGTCTTGTCGTGGTGTTGCTGAGGCCCAGGGAGTCATTTCTCCGAAGCTGAGCCGTTTTGGTTGAGGTCGGAAAAGCTTCGACTTTTCTCCATCAATGGCGGATCGGCCGCCGAGGCGGCTACCACCATCAGTCCAACACTTGGTATCTGTGTTTGAAAGAGAAATGGATGCACTGCCTGACCAAGAATCATCTGAGTCGCGAAATGCGGGTTTCCAGCCCGTTGCGGAGGTCGATTTGGAGTCGGAGTCAGCCGGGTCTGATTGTTCTTTGTCACAGGAGGAGCTTGATGAAGATGACTTATTAGAGGAGGATTTGTTAGACTATGAGGAAGAATATCAGAGGGAGATTGCAGAGCAACGAATCCTTGATGAGAAAAATGGTCACTTCAGCGACGAACAGCTGCCGCCGACGAGAATTACGGCAACACCAGAAGAGGCGGCGGAGTATCTTGCACTCTCGCTTGCTGCTTTCCCTCTGCACCAGGATATGGTCGTGGATGATTTCGATCAGTCTTCCAAAAACCCAGGTATGAGAGGCAGCGGTCCGGCGACGGAGGGAGGTGTCGATGATTTTTCAGGCGTGTCTGTCCATCCTCCATGCTTTCCTACTGACCCTACTGACTCCATCATGTCTATCTCCATACCTCTTTGCATGGGGAATGAACAAGCTACACAAGTAGAGGCTACACAATCTTTGACAGATTCCTTTAATCAAGGAAACAACTCGTCTGACTTGGGTAAGGAAAAGCTGCTGATAGACGTACCTGGAAATTGGAATGGAGAGGCGGCTGCTTCTCTTGATCTTGCTGAGAATCGAACCCTGGTGCAGCTGGACACCAATCTGGATCAACAAAACGGGCCTCCAGTGCTGGGCTCCGCTTCTCGGTTGCTGGACCAGGTTAGTGAGCCTGCTGGGCCTTCTCCTTCTCTTTTATTTTCGGCCCAACCAAAATTCTCCCATCAGCCCATTTCATACTCCTCTTCTTCTTTAATTCATGAGCACCAAATCACCAACCAGCCCAAACCTCCTCAACCAACACTCCAACCCAAAACCCTCCAGCCCAAACTCCCTTCACACCCTTACCATACTCGATCCCAGAAGAAAAAAAATTTCAAAGTCTCCAAGCCCTCTGTTAATCCAGCTGCTACTTCAAAAAACAAAACCAAGAAACCAAATTCTGGAGCTCCACCTCAGCCATCTTCGGTTATGGCTGGAAGAGAGCTCAAGGCTTCACTCTTTGCCGAGAGTTCCGAGCTTCACTCTGCCCAGAAAACCGCCTCCATGCTGCCTGCATTTTCTGCCCAGAAAACTGCTGGACTGCATCCGCCATCTTCTACCCAGGAAAATCAGAATCGATGCCCAATTGATCCAGCTTTTGTTGACGAATATATGTCGGAATTTCCACCTCTTGAACAAACCGGCCTTATTCACACGGGGGTCAACGGAGGCAGCGCCATGCAACACAGTTCAGCGACTACCCCCTCGTCCTCATTGCAGCCCCAAACTTCCAACAACCCTTGGGAAAATCTAAAGGAAAAAGGTTCGAACTTGATTGCGGCTAGTTCGACTCAAAATGCTCATCCCGAGAATTCAAATGACGGGCTGCCTAAAGTTCATTTTCGCCGCTCAATGGCGGATGCTCTTCGTTCGGGGCAGCCGGCAGAAGGTCCAATTCTTTTGGATTCGGAAAAGGCGGATAAAAGAGGCGAAGTCCGCTTTGTCGACGGTAAACCTTGTTTATTCTTTTCGGCTGATGAAACTTCTCTTCTTGCAGGCCGTTTAGGTCCCGCCATCGTCGGAAAATTTTCACACTCTATCCCCCCTGCCCACCAAATCCAAAAGGCTTTAGGTAATATGAAATTTGTTGGTGCTATGTCGTGGAATTTCTTGAATGCGAAGCATATTTTTATTCAATTATCTGATATGAGTGACTATGTGAAATTTTTGAATGGGCCTAACAATTCCCCTGTTTGGTATGTTGACCATCACCCGATGCGTGTTTTTAAATGGACCCCTGACTTCGATCCTTTTTTTGAAATCCCTATTGTTGCAATTTGGTGTAATATACTAGCCTTGCCTGTTCATTTATTTGAAGAGTCTTCTCTTATTGCGATTGGTGAGATGCTTGGCAAACCTGTGCAAGTAGATAGGGCCACTATCTCTAGATCCCGTGTCTCATTTGCCCGCATTTGTGTTGAAGTAGATTTGTCGCGCCCTATTCTTGATGAGATTGATATTGATATTGCCGGGAAACATGTGACTTTGAAAGTGAAATGGGACAAGATCCCTCTTTATTGCTCTGAATGCAAGCACGTTGGTCATTCGGCGACGACGTGCTATGCTTCTGGGAGGCGGCCTATGCCTCCCAAGAGGGACTATTCCCAGAGGCCGACCCCACAGAACCGGCCTCCTCCCGACAGACAGGGAGAATCGCATCAGGCAGGCCCTAGTAGCCAGCCTCGGGGCCCGAGGTTCCAGCCTACAGAGAGGCCTCCCTCGGAGGTTGGACACCCATTGCGCCAGGAGAGGCGCAAACACGGCTTCGTGATCAGAGAGCCTGCCCCTGGCCCCGTCTTACCCCCCGGCCTTTCTTCGGCAGCCGCAGAGGGCTCACAGGCTGCATGGGACGACGGCTTCGTCGTGCCTAAGAAGAAGAAGAACAACAGGAACGCAGCTTATTACGAGAGACGACGAGAGAGGCACCGAGAGAAGATGCAGGCGAAGGCCACCTCGGCGAGGACAGTGTCAGAGGGAGAGGGACAGCAGGGTATGGAGGGGGATGAGTCCTCGTCAGGGAGTGAGCGGAGATCTAGATCCCGAGCGCGTTCTATTACACGCGGCTTCGGTTACGGCCCTCTGGCGATGGTCGTGCATGGCGACAACATGTTTGGGGCCTTGGAGGACTCTCCCTCGGATGAGGCCGAGGTTGAGGTGGATAGTGATGCCCACCACGATCATATGATAGTGGAGGTTCCTATGACGAGACTTGATTCCACCGATCCAGTGTTGGAGTACATTGGACACACTTCCCCTACCGCAGAGGGTTCATCGAAGAAGGCGAGGCTTTCGACCTCGGGAGACTACTGAGTTTCCCATGTCTTCTCATTTCATGATTTGGAATGCCCAGGGGATTGCGAACACTACTACCCAGGGCACTTTCAAGAATATGATCGATATGTACAGTATTTTGTTTGCCGCGGTGCTTGAGCCCCAGACGGACCCCCAGCCTTCTTTCTTTAGTAGACGCTTTGGGTTGCAGTTTAGGTGTTCGAACACGAACGGTAAGATTTGGATTTTCTCTCACAGGGACTGGCAGATCGAGGTCATTGATGACTCTGAGCAGGTCCTTCACGTCCGAGTTTCTGCTGCGATATTCCCCTCTTCAATCTATCTCTCCATAGTGTACGCTAAGTGCTCGAGGGAGGGGAGATACGATCTGTGGAATAAGCTCAGGGACATCTCCCTAGCCACAGACGGGGCCCCCTGGCTCGTTGGTGGTGACTTCAACATCTTCTTGTTGGAGGAAGAGAGACAGGGCAGCACGACAGACAGGCACGGAGAGATGATGGACTTCGCTGACGCCGTTGCAGACTGCCAGCTACTGGACCCAGGCTTTGATGGCCCACCGTTCACTTGGACGAGGAGTGGGCTCTGGGAGAGATTGGACAGAGTTCTTCTCGGGGAGCACTGGACGACCGCCTTTGCGGCTACCAGGGTGACTCATTTGCCTAGGATCTCTTCAGATCATGCACCTTTGCTCGTGCGGTGTCAGCTCACTGCTCAGATTCCGAGGCCTTCGTTTAGGTTTCAGAACATGTGGGTTCGGCATCACACTTTCAGGGATGAGATTGCCAGAGTGTGGACGGCGGAGACGGGCTTCTTCGGCATGCTCAATCTTCAGTTCAAACTCAGCAGAATTAAGGGTTTTCTCAAGGGATGGAATAGGGAGGTCTTTGGGAACATCTTTGACAAGCTGAGGGAGGCAGAGGAGGCGGTTGCCGCTGCGCAGGCGGCTTACGACGGGGACCCCACGGGAGCCCACAGGAGTGAGCTTAGCTGTTGCACCGCCCTCTACGTACTCCGCACTAGGATGGAGGAGGATTTCTGGAAGCAGAAGGCTGCCATTCGGTGGGCGGCAGAAGGCGAAAGGAACTCCAAATTCTTCCATGGATGGGTGCGACAGAAGCGGGTGAAGTCCCGGATTCACGCCATTCAGGCAGGAGGACAGACTCTCACGTCGGAGGAGGACATCAGGCAGTCGGCGGTTGACTACTTCCAGCGGCTTCTCACGTCAGACGTTGAGCACTTGGAGCAGCCGGACCTCGATCCCTTGCGCAGTCTCCCAGAGACCGTGGACCGCGAGGGCCTCTGTGCAGTTCCTGACTATGATGAGGTGAGGGCGGCGGTCTTTGGCATCAGTAGGGACAGCGCCTCGGGACCGGATGGCTTCTCTTCTCTTTTCTTCCAGCACTGTTGGGACATCGTTGGAGCAGAGGTGGTGGCAGCAGTGGCAGACTTCTTCTTAGGAGCTCCCATGCCCCGCAGCTTCACGGCCACGACCATCATTCTCTTGCCGAAGAAGGCGAGCCCGGGGACCTGGGCAGAGTACAGGCCGATTAGCCTTTGCAACGTGACCAACAAGATCATCACCAAGATCTTGACATCGCGTTTGGCGCCGCTGCTTCCTCAGGTTGTGGCGCCGAACCAGAGCGGTTTTGTAAAGGGTCGCTTGCTTAGTGATAATGTGCTCTTGGCTCAGGAACTGATTCACGACATCGGCAGGTCGCTCATTCAGAAGGCAAACTCGCCTAATCTGGCCCTCAAGCTAGATATGGCTAAGGCCTATGATCGAGTGCAGTGGCCTTTCCTCCTCCTGGTGCTTGAGAGGATGGGATTCCCGCCGGGGTGGGTGCGTATGGTGGATCGATGCATCTCTTCATGCTGGTTTTCAGTGCTCGTGAACGGGGCTCCGGCAGGTTTCTTTCAGTCTACGAGGGGACTTCGCCAGGGAGATCCGTTATCGCCGTCGCTGTTCGTGCTTGCTGCAGATTATCTTTCGAGGAGCTTGAACAGGCTTGTGGACACACATCCCGATATGGAGTATAGATGTGCTAGGCGCGCGCCGGCCATATCCCATTTGTCTTATGCCGATGACGTTATCATCTTTGTCAGGGCGCACAGACAGTCCGTGGAGAGGCTGGTTCATTGTCTCGAGCACTATTCTGCCGTGTCGGGTCAGATGGTGAACAGGGGAAAGAGTCATTTCTACCTCTTTGAGAAGTTCGACGCTTGGGCGGCTGAGGTGGCAGAGGCGAGTGGATTCCAGCAGGGATTCCTCCCTTTCACCTACCTCGGTGTCCCTATCTATAAGGGGGGGCTGAAGGCCGGCTACCTTTTAGATATCCGACAGAAGATGGTGGACCGGATTCACAGCTGGTCTCACAGACATCTTTCTCTTGGAGGGCGCCTCGCTCTGATCAAGAGCACCCTTGTAACCATCCCTCTTCACATCTTCCAGGTCCTGAAGCCGTATCAGTATTGGATGAGGGAGTTGGAGCAGATCTTGGCCCGGTTCTTTTGGGGCACGGTTGGGGAGCAGAGGAAGATTCACTGGGTTAGCTGGAAGAAGAAGATTTGTCTGCCGTTGGATGAGGGAGGCCTCGGCATCCGTCGTTTCCGCGAGGTCGTCAAAGCTTTCAGCATCAAGCTCTGGTGGAGATTTCTCGCGCAGGATTCACTTTGGGCGCAGTTCACCATGCGCAAGTATTGCTTCCATGCTGGTCGTGCTTTCATTTCTCCTTACTCTGTGCATGATAGTCCTATTTGGCATCGTCTCACGGACATTAGAGGTCAGGTTCATGGTCTCATTAGGTGGTCCCTAGGCGAAGGGCGGATTAGTTTCTGGGACGACGTGTGGGTCGGGGATCTCCCCCTTAGGACCTATTGTCCGCCCGGGACTGATCTTCCTGCCGCTGAGGTCTCTAGATTTTGGCATGATCATACTTGGCATGTTGAAAAACTGCATGATTATCTGGCTTTGTATGGTGTGCCTTTGCATGTGTTGGATCTTATCAGGGCTGTTCCGATTGAGGTGGGCAGGCGGGATGTGATGCGATGGAGCCTCACTGGCGATGGCGAGTTCTCGACGGCCTCAGCTTGGGAGCTCATCCGGACACGGTCCCCTAGACATTTCGGACTTCGCATGGTTTGGAATGCTGGGCTGACCCCTACCATCTCTGTCTTCATCTGGCGCCTCCTCCTCCAGAGGCTCCCTGTTGAGTGTTATGTTCAGGCCCGTGGTATCTCTCTTGCATCCAAGTGTCTCTGTTGTGTCTCTTCTATTTCAGTCGAGTCGTTTCAGCATTTGTTTGTGTCGAGTCCTCTGGCGAGATCGGTTTGGGATTACTTTGATGGCTGGTTCCCTTACATCAGCACACACATTCACACGTGCACTGACATTGCACTTAGATTAGGTTTTTGGTGGAGGTCCTCTCACAGGGCCACCGCCTTGCACATTAGTTTCATCATTCCCTGTTTGGTATACTGGTTTATCTGGACGGAGAGGAATAGCTGCAAGCATCGCGGCATTTCTTTTCGTTCTTCACATGTTATTTGGCAGGTTGTTCGGCACCTGCGGATCTTGGTGGCGGCGGGTGTGCTAGTCCCCCTTCATTGGCGCGGTTGCACCCCAGCCGTTGACTTCATGCCTTTGGCTCCTCCTCGCCGGCGAGTTCTGAGGTCCCTGCAAGTGCTTTGGCATCCACCCGACGATCCTTGGGTGAAGCTGAACACCGACGGGGCCTTTACTAGCTCGACGGGACAGGCAGGCGGTGGGGGAGTGGTTCGGGGCTCAGACGGTTCCCTCCTGGGGGCCTTTTGTACGCCTCTCGCAGCTGGGTCGGCCTTCGAGGCGGAGCTATTAGCTCTTCTTCACGGGCTGACACTGGCTATGCAGTTCTCCTCGCATGTCTGGGTCGAGATGGATGCGGCAGCAGTGGTCGCGGTGTTCACTTCAGGACGCAGAGGAGCAGCGGATGTGAGACATCACATGGCTCGCATTCGTACTTTGCTCGCACAGATACAGTTCATGTTCTCTCACATCTTTCGAGAGGGCAACCGACCAGCAGACTTTTTGGCAGGTAGGGGGGTCCAGACCCCTGCCATCACCTTCTTCGATGCGGATTCAGCGCCTCGGTATTTGAAGTCGCTCGTCAGGATGGACCAGTTGGGCTATCCGAACTTCAGATTCAGATATCGAGATGGATGACTACTTCACTTGGTTCGTGGTTTTGATTTATGGTTTTTTTATTTCCTTTGGATTTGGCCCGCTTTTGGCCATCATCCTTGTCCTTTTTATGATGTATAGCTTTGTTATGTTTATTCTCTCTTTAGTTAGATGGTTAGTACCCGGTCTGTGGGGATACCATAGCAGCTTTGTTAGCTCTTGTGTTTTGTATCTCTCGTGCGGACCGAGTCACTTTTGGGCTCGTCTGATGTATGTTCTTTTGGTGATTTTTGATATATACAGGTTGGGGGTCCGCCTTAACCCCCCGCCGTGATGGTGTTTGAAGGAAAAAAAAAAAAAAAAAAAAAAAAAAACCCTAAACCCTAAAACCCTAAACCCTAAACCATCCAACATTCATGCCCTTGCATGCAAATCACACACACTAAAAACACACAATGCTCTCTAGCCCAAAAAATTTCCAAGTCCGATTTCGCCAATTTTAGAGTCTTTCGTTTTGTTTTTTTCCGTTCATCGTGTTCGTTTGAGTCTTAGCTACGGTTCTTCCGTTTTTGTTTTCGTTTCCGTCGTGTTTTTGGCCGGTTTCTGGCCGTTTTTTGTTTCTGTCGCCGGAAAACTTTTTCCGGTCGTCTTCTTCGGTCGATTTCCGGCGGTTGTCCACCGTCAGTCATCGTGTCTTGGCGTGTCGTCGTGTCGTCTGTTCTTGCAGGTTCATCTCTGTGAATCTGACCGTGTTTCTGGTGCATTTGGGTGGCCGCCGCCGCCAACCCGAAGCTTTGCGGCAATGGCGGATCCGCCGCCGGAGCCGTTCCTGCTCTTTGACAGTAAAACCAACAGTTTCTTTGGGAAGGATGAGGTTCCTCATCATGTTTGGAAGAAGGCGATGAGTTTTGATTGTGATTCGGAGGTCGTTTGTGATCGCCGGAAAAGCTCGGTTTCGCCGTCAATGGCGGACCGGCCGCCACGGCGCCTGGAGTCTTCCCTCCAACGGCTGGTCTCTGTTTTTGAAGGTCATGCTCATGCAGAGCCTGAACAAGACTTATCTGCGACGCGAAATGTGGGTTTCCAACCGATTTCGGAGTTCGCCGTCGGGACGAATTCGAACGTCTCCGATCACTCAATGTCGGCTGAAGAGCTGGAAGATGATGACTTACTTGATGATGAAGAGGAATATCTGAAAGAATTGGAAGAGCAGCGTATCATTGATGAGAAAAACGGCCATTTTGAGAGAGAGTCTCTCCCGTCGATCTTGCCGGCGGCGACGCGTGAGGAGGGCGAGGAGTATATTGCTCGGTCGTTTACTGCTGAGATCATGTCTCTCGACACGTTCGTGGGTCAGGGGGATGGTCAGACTTCCGGGAATCCTGGGATGGGAGGCGATCTATCGTCGTGTGATGGAGGTGTCGTCGCTTTTTCAGACGAGCTGGTACAGTCTCCTTGCATGCCTACTGAGTCCAACAGGAGTGCCTCCATGCCTATTTGCATGGGGAATGTACAAGAATTAAATGTAGAGGCCACACAATCTTTGAAAAGCTCCTTAATTCAAGGAAACAACTCCTCTCTTTTAGGTAAGGAGTTGTCTCTGACGGAAGTCGTGCAAGGATGTATGGATGGAGAGGCTGCTGCCTTTTTTGATCTCGCTGAGACTCGATCCCTGGTGGAGCTGAACACCACCTTGGATCATCAAAACGGGCCTCTGTTTCTGGGCTCCGCCTCACAGCCGCTGGGCCAGGTAAGTTCCTCAACCGGGCCTTCTACTTCTCTTTTTATTTCGGCCCAGCAAAACAACTCCCTCCAGCCCAATAAAAACCCCTCCTCTTCTTTAATTCCCACAGCCCAAACCCCCCAGCAGCCCAAACCTCCACACCTTTCAACCCAACCCAAAACCCAGAAGCCCAAGCAATCTTCCCCTTACCAGACACGTTCCCAGAAACAAAAAAATTTGCTGCAACTCCACAATTTCAAAAAACAAATCACGGTTATGTCACCTTCTACCTCAAAAAACAAAACCAAAAAATCAAATTTTGGACCTTTACCTCAGCCACCTTCGGTTTTGGCCGGAAGAGATATCACGGCTTCCCTCTTTGCCGGAAGCTCTAAGCCCCATTCTGCCCACAAAAACGACAGCATGCAGCCATCTGTTTCTGCCCAGAAAAATCAGAGTCCACGGCCTTTCTGCCCAGATTTTAATGATGAAGCTATGTTGGACTTTCCTCCTCTTGAACACACGGGACTAATTCACACCGGGGTCACCGGAGGTAGCTCGTTGCAAGGCAGTTTACCGCATGCTTCCTCGCCATCTTTGCAGCCCCTAAATGCCAACAATCCATGGAAAAATTTAAAGGAAAAGGAACCGAATTTGGAGGCTGCCACTTCGGCACATACTTCTCATACCGAGAACTCAAATGAAGGGCCACCTAACGTGCATTTTGCCCGCTCCATGGCGGATGTTCTTCGGTCGGGGCAGCCCGCGGAAGGTCCCATTTTGCTTGATCGTGAAAGAGCCGATAAAAGAGGCGAAGTCCGCATTGTCGAAGGTAAACCTTGTTTATTTTTTTCTGCTAATGAGACTTCTCTTCTTGCAGGCCGTTTAGGTCCCGCCATCGTCGGCAAATTTTCACACTCCATCCCCCCTGCCCACCAAATCCAGAAGGCACTAGGTAATATGAAATTTGTTGGTGCTATGTCATGGAATTTCTTGAATGCGAAGCATATTTTTATTCAATTATCTGATATGAGTGATTATGTGAAATTATTGAATGGGCCTAACAACTCACCTGTTTGGTATGTTGACCATCACCCGATGCGTGTTTTTAAATGGACTCCTGATTTCGACCCTTTTTTTGAAATCCCTATTGTCGCAATTTGGTGTAACATACTTGCTTTGCCTGTTCAATTATTTGAAGAGTCTTCTCTTATTGCAATTGGTGAGATGCTAGGCAAACCTGTTCAAGTAGATAGGGCCACTATCACTAGATCCCGCGTTTCTTTTGCTCGCATTTGTGTCGAGGTTGATTTGTCGCGCCCTATTGTTGATGAGATTGATATCGATATTGCGGGGAAACATGTCAAGTTGAAGGTGAAATGGGACAAGATCCCTCTATATTGCTCCGAATGCAAACACGTTGGTCACTCGGCGTAGACATGCTATGCTTCAGGGAGGCGGCCTATGCCTCCCAAGAGGGACTACTCACAAAGGCCGACCCCACAGAACCGGCCTCCTCCTGGCAGAGAGGGAGAGTCGCATCAGGCACGCCCTAGTAGACAGCCTCAGGGCCCGAGGTTCCAGCCTACAGAGAGGCCACCCCCGGAGGTTGGACAGCCACGGCATCAGGAGAGGCGCAACCAGGGCGTGGTGATCAGAGACCCGGCCCCTGGCCCCATCTCACACCATGGGCCGTCTTCAGCAGTCGCAGAAGGTTCACAGGCTGCAGGGGACGACGGCTTCTTCACACCTAAGAAGAAGAATAAGGGCAAGAAGAAGTATAAGGGCAAGAAGAAACAGGCGAACAAGACCTCGGCGAGGACAGTGTCAGAGGGAGAGGGTCATCAGGGCATGGAGGCGGATGAGTCCTCGTCAGGGAATGAGCGGGGCTCTAGATCCCGTTCGCCTTCTATTACACGCGGTTTCGGTTATGGTCCCCTAGCGATGGTTGTGCATGGTGATAACATGTTCGGGGCCTTGGAGGATTTTCCCTCGGATGATGCCGAGGTTGAGGTAGACAGCGATGACCACTAGGATCATATGATTTGTGAGGTTCCGAACACGAGGCTTGAACCCGACGATCCGGTGCTGCAGTACATTGGACCCACTTCCCCTCCCGCAGAGGGTTCATCGAAGAAGGCGAGGCTTTCGGCCTCGGGAGCCTACTGAGTTTCCCATGTCTTCTCACTTCATGATCTGGAATACCCAGGGGATAGCGAACGCTACTACCCAGGGCACTTTCAAAAATATGATCGATATGTATAGTGTTTTGTTTGCCGCGGTGCTTGAGCCCCAGACGGATCCCCGGCCTTCTTTCTTTAGTAGGCGATTTGGGTTGCAGTTTAGGTGTTCGAACACAAACGGTAAGATTTGGATCTTCTCTCACAGGGACTGGCAGGTCGAGGTCATTGACGACTCTGAGCAGGTCCTTCACGTCCGAGTTTCTGCTGCGATATTCCCTTTTTCAATCTATCTCTCCGTAGTGTACGCTAAGTGCTCGAGGGAGGGGAGATACGATCTGTGGAATAAGCTCAGGGACATCTCTCTAGCCACTGACGGGGCCCCCTGGCTTGTTGGTGGTGACTTCAACATCTTCTTGTTGGAGGAAGAGAGACAGGGCAGCTCGACAGACAGGCACGGAGAAATGATGGACTTCGCCGACGCCGTAGCAGACTGCCAGCTGCTGGACCCAGGCTTTGATGGCCCACCGTTCACATGGACGAGGAGTGGGCTCTGGGAGAGATTGGACAGAGTTCTTCTCGGGGAGCACTGGACGACCGCCTTTGCGGCTACTAGGGTGACTCATTTGCCTAGGATCTCCTCAGACCATGCCCCTTTGCTAGTGCGGTGCCAGCTCACGGCTCAGATTCCGAGGCCTTCGTTTAGGTTTCAGAACATGTGGGTTCGGCATCACACTTTCAGGGATGAGATTGCCAGAGTGTGGACGGCGGAGACGGGCTTCTTCGGCATGCTTAATCTTCAGTTCAAACTCAGCAGAGTTAAGGGTTTTCTCAAGGGATGGAACAGGGAGGTCTTTGGGAACATCTTTGAAAAGCTGAGGGAGGCAGAGGAGGCGGTTGTCGCTGCGCAGGCGGCTTACGACGGGGACCCGACAGGAGCCCACAGGAGTGAGCTTAGCCGTTGCACCGCCCTCTACGTACTCCGCACTAGGATGGAGGAGGATTTCTGGAAGCAGAAGGCTGCCATTCGGTGGGCGGCAGAAGGCGAAAGGAACTCCAAATTCTTCCACGGGTGGGTGCGACAGAAGCGGGTGAAGTCCCGGATTCACGCCATTCAGGCAGGAGGACAGACTCTCACGTCGGAGGAGGACATCAGACAGTCGGCGGTTGACTACTTCCAGCGGCTTCTCACGTCAGATGTTGAGCACTTGGAGCAGCCGGACTTTGATCTCTTGCGCGGTCTCCCAGAGTCCGTGGACCGCGAGGGCCTCTGTGCAGTTCCCGACTACGATGAGGTGAGGGCGGCGGTCTTTGGCATCAGTGGGGACAGCGCCTCGGGACCGGATGGCTTCTCGTCTCTTTTCTTCCAGCACTGTTGGGACATCGTAGGAGCAGAGGTGGTGGCAGCGGTGGCGGACTTCTTCTCAGGAACTCCCATGCCCCGCAGCTTCACGGCCACGACCATCATTCTCTTGCCGAAGAAGGCAAGCCCGGCGACCTGGGCAGAGTACAGGCCGATCAGCCTTTGCAACGTGACCAACAAGATCATCTCCAAGATCTTGACATCGCGTTTGGCGCCGCTGCTTCCTCAGGTTGTGGCGCCGAACCAGAGCGGTTTTGTAAAGGGTCGCTTGCTTAGTGATAATGTGCTCCTGGCTCAGGAATTGATTCACGATATCGGCAGGTCGCTCATTCAGAAGGCAAAGTCGCCTAATCTGGCCCTCAAGCTAGATATGGCTAAGGCCTGTGATCGAGTGCAGTGGCCTTTCCTCCTCCTGGTGCTTGAGAGGATGGGATTCCCGCCGGGGTGGGTGAGTATGGTGGATCGATGCATCTCTTCTTGCTGGTTCTCAGTGCTCGTGAACGGGGCTCCGGCAGGTTTCTTTCAGTCTACGAGGGGACTTCGCCAGGGAGATCCGTTATCGCCGTCGCTGTTCGTGCTTGCTGCAGATTATCTTTCGAGGAGCTTGAACAGGCTTGTGGACACACATCCCGATATGGAGTATAGATGTGCTAGGCGCGCGCCGGCCATATCCCATTTGTCTTATGCCGATGACGTTATCATCTTTGTCAGGGCGCACAGACAGTCCGTGGAGAGGCTGGTTCATTGTCTCGAGCACTATTCTGCCGTGTCGGGTCAGATGGTGAACAGGGAAAAGAGTCATTTCTACCTCTTTGAGAAGTTCGACGCTTGGGCGGCTGAGGTGGCAGAGGCGAGTGGATTCCAGCAGGGATTCCTCCCTTTCACCTACCTCGGTGTCCCTATCTATAAGGGGGGGCTGAAGGCCGGCTACCTTTTAGATATCCGACAGAAGATGGTGGACCGGATTCACAGCTGGTCTCACAGACATCTTTCTCTTGGAGGGCGCCTCGCTCTGATCAAGAGCACCCTTGTAACCATCCCTCTTCACATCTTCCAGGTCCTGAAGCCGTATCAGTATTGGATGAGGGAGTTGGAGCAGATCTTGGCCCGGTTCTTTTGGGGCACGGTTGGGGAGCAGAGGAAGATTCACTGGGTTAGCTGGAAGAAGAAGATTTGTCTGCCGTTGGATGAGGGAGGCCTCGGCATCCGTCGTTTCCGCGAGGTCGTCAAAGCTTTCAGCATCAAGCTCTGGTGGAGATTTCTCGCGCAGGATTCTCTTTGGGCGCAGTTCACCATGCGCAAGTATTGTTTCCATGCTGGTCGTGCTTTCATTTCTCCTTACTCTGTGCATGATAGTCCTATTTGGCATCGTCTCACGGACATTAGGGGTCAGGTTCATGGTCTCATTAGGTGGTCCCTAGGCGAAGGGCGGATTAGTTTCTGGGACGACGTGTGGGTCGGGGATCTCCCCCTTAGGACCTATTGTCCGCCCGGGACTGATCTTCCTGCCGCTGAGGTCTCTAGATTTTGGCATGATCATACTTGGCATGTTGAAAAACTGCATGATTATCTGGCTTTGTATGGTGTGCCTTTGCATGTGTTGGATCTTATCAGGGCTGTTCCGATTGAGGTGGGCAGGCGGGATGTGATGCGATGGAGCCTCACTGGCGATGGCGAGTTCTCGACGGCCTCAGCTTGGGAGCTCATCCGGACACGGTCCCCTAGACATTTCGGACTTCGCATGGTTTGGAATGCTGGGCTGACCCCTACCATCTCTGTCTTCATCTGGCGCCTCCTCCTCCAGAGGCTCCCTGTTGAGTGTTATGTTCAGGCCCGTGGTATCTCTCTTGCATCCAAGTGTCTTTGTTGTGTCTCTTCTATTTCAGTCGAGTCGTTTCAGCATTTGTTTGTGTCGAGTCCTCTGGCGAGATCGGTTTGGGATTACTTTGATGGCTGGTTCCCATACATCAGCACACACATTCACACGTGCACTGACATTGCACTTAGATTAGGTTTTTGGTGGAGGTCCTCTCACATGGCCACCGCCCTGCACATTAGTTTCATCATTCCCTGTTTGGTATACTGGTTTATCTGGACGGAGAGGAATAGCTGCAAGCATCGCGGCATTTCTTTTCGTTCTTCACATGTTATTTGGCAGGTTGTTCGGCACCTGCGGATCTTGGTGGCGGCGGGTGTGCTAGTCCCCCTCCATTGGCGCGGTTGCACCCCGGCCGTTGACTTCATGCCTTTGGCTCCTCCTCGCCGGCGAGTTCTGAGGTCCCTGCAAGTGCTTTGGCATCCACCCGACGATCCTTGGGTGAAGCTGAACACCGACGGGGCCTTTACTAGCTCGACGGGACAGGCAGGCGGTGGGGGAGTGGTTCGGGGCTCAGACGGTTCTCTCCTGGGGGCCTTTTGTACGCCTCTCGCAGCTGGGTCGGCCTTCGAGGCGGAGCTATTAGCTCTTCTTCACGGGCTGACACTGGCTATGCAGTTCTCCTCGCATGTCTGGGTCGAGATGGATGCGGCAGCAGTGGTCGCGGTGTTCACTTCAGGACGCAGAGGAGCAGCGGATGTGAGACATCACATGGCTCGCATTCGTACTTTGCTCGCACAGATACAGTTCATGTTCTCTCACATCTTTCGAGAGGGCAACCGACCAGCAGACTTTTTGGCAGGTAGGGGGGTCCAGACCCCTGCCATCACCTTCTTCGATGCGGATTCAGCGCCTCGGTATTTGAAGTCGCTCGTCAGGATGGACCAGTTGGGCTATCCGAACTTCAGATTCAGATATCGAGATGGATGACTACTTCACTTGGTTCGTGGTTTTGATTTATGGTTTTTTTATTTCCTTTGGATTTGGCCCGCTTTTGACCATCATCCTTGTCCTTTTTATGATGTATAGCTTTGTTATGTTTATTCTCTCTTTAGTTAGATGGTTAGTACCCGGTCTGTGGGGATACCATAGTAGCTTTGTTAGCTCTTGTGTTTTGTATCTCTCGTGCGGACCGAGTCACTTTTGGGCTCGTCTGATGTATGTTCTTTTGGTGATTTTTGATATATACAGGTTGGGGGTCCGCCTTAACCCCCCGCCGTGATGGTGTTTGAGGAAAAAAAAAAAAAAAAAAAAAAAAAAAACCCTAAACCATCCAACCAAGCTGCTCTAGTGGCTTGGGAGTTGATATCAGGGAGCTTTCACTTCCTAGGAGGTCGCAGGTTCGAATCCTAGGAAGTGCAGATTTGGGGATTAATTTCTCCTTGGGCCTGTGGGCCAAGAATGACAACGAAGCGCACCTACGGGGTAAGACGCTTCACCTCCAACTGTTAGGTCGGGGGTCCGAGTCACATCGGAGGGTAGATGGGGAACCATCGTCGATCCTCCTAATTTAAAAAAAAAAAAAAAAAAAAAAAAAACCCTAAACCCTAAACCCTAAACCCTAAACCCTGAACCCTAAACCCTAAACCGCATGCAAATCACACACACTAAAAACACACAATGCTCTCTAGCCCAAAAAATTTTCCAAGTCCGGTTTCGCCGTTTTTTGTGTTTTTCGTTTAGTTTTTTTCCGTCAATCTTGTTCCTCTTGGTCGTTTTTTCTTTCTGTCCGTTTTTATTTTTTATTTCGTCGTGGTTTTGGCCGGTTTCTGGCCGTTTTTGGTTCTGCCCGCCGGAATCCTTTTTCCGGTCATCTTCCTCGTCGGGTTTCCGGCGGTTTCGGCCGTCAGTTGTTGTGTCTTGGTGAGTCGTTGTTTCAGTTGAGTCTGCAGGTACGGTTCTGGAAGCTTTCACAAGGTTCGGGTGGTTTTTGGGTGATTGCCGCCGTCGTCAAAGCTTGCGGCAATGGCGGACCCGCTGCATGGGCGTCTGCCGGAGCCGTTCTTGCTCTTTGACAGTGTGTCCAACAGTTTCTTTACGAGAGGGGACGTTCCTGAACAGGTTTGGAATGAAGCAATGAGTAAGAATTTTAAATCGGAGGATGCTTGCAGCCGGCCGTCAATGGCGGACCCGCCGCGACGTATTTTACCGGCTTCACCTCAGAAGCATGTTGTTTTTTCAGAGAGGGGGGGAAGTTCTGTTTCAGAGAGTGGGAACGAGGTTCAGCCTGACCAGAGTTTGAATGACTCGTCAAAAATGGTGGTTCAGTCGGAATCGGAGGCCGCTGAGGAGACGCGTTCGCATGTATCTGATCATTCCATGTCAGCCGAAGAGCTTGACAATGATGACTTGCTTGATGATGAGGAAGAATACCAAAAGGAGATGGAAGATCAAAGAATTCTTGATGCTAAGAATCGTCATTTTGAGGAAGAACTACAGCCGTCGACCTTGACGACGACGTCGGTCGAGATGGTGGTGGAGTCCATCTCTCGATCATTGACTGCAGCTCCTCTGTACCAGAATAATCCTTTGGGGGAGAACCCATGCCTGGAGCAGGTGCAAAATCACGTGAATCTAGGAAAGGGAGGCGCCGCTTCGTCATTTCATGGTGGAGGTGACTTGGTTTCAGAGGTGATTGAACAGCCTTTTTTCGAGAAAGGCATGGCTGGTGGAGAGTCTAGCACGCATGTTTGCATGGGGAGTGGGCAAGCATTAAATGCAAAGCTTTATTCCTCATTATTAGGAAGTACCGAGAATCAAAGCTCCATGCCTTGTTTTACAGAAGTTGGTAGCCGGCTGACAGCTATGCCTAGTCACGTGCTTGGAGTGGATCATTCGCCTCTCGTCCCAGCTGATACTCGATCTCTGGACCGCTTACCTGCTGTCTTTGCAGAAGAAAGCCACCAATTTGACCTCAAGGAGGTTCGTACCCTCGTCGCCCAGCAAACAGAATCGGGCCCAATTGACGGGCCACCGAATTTTTCAGCGGCTTTTGCTTCAGCCCAGGTACCTCCTTTACTGGATCAGCCGTTTATTCCTTCCTCTTCTCCAATTAATTCCCAGCCCACTTCACATTCTAAAAAATCACAGCCCACTTCACACCCTAAAAAATCCCAGCCCACTTCTCATACTTCTAATTTCCAGCCCAAAACACATCCTTCTTCTAATTCCCCACAGCCCAAAAACAAACAATCTAAACCCACCCATGCTGCTCGATTTAAAAATGATAACTCCCCACTGCCTCGTCCATTTCAGCCAGCCTCTGCCGCCGGTAAGGAGCTCGCCGTCGCGCTTTTCACCGGCCGGCAACATCCCAGACACTCCAGAAACATTCCACCCTCACTTCCCCAACCCATCGGTGTCTTTGCGACCTCAAACATGGACGATTTTCCTCCGATCAAGGCTGCATTTCTGACCCCAGCAGCCCCGTCTATCGCTGAGAACTCTCGGCCAACTTCTCCAACACCTGCAGCGGCTTCTTCTCCGGCAGTTCAGCCCACACATTCACTGATTTCCACTGCCAATATTGGTGTTTCTCCTCCTCAACCT
>NW_024599495.1:0-18136 GCF_004379255.2 Salvia splendens
TATATGTATCGTAAATTAAATTGCGTATTTTGTGTGATTGTTAATTATTTGTTTTATATAATTTTGAGTGATGTGGCTATTGATGTGGCTGGGCTATTTATGATGTGCCTAGGCTATGGCTGAGATATTTATGATGTGCCAGGAGGATTTTTAGTGTTGATGATGTGGCAGGAGGAGTTTGTGGCTAGGCTATGGCTGAGCTATTGCTGGGCTATTCCTATTGTGGAGGGCCTAATTGAGAGCGAGAAGCACAGGAATTGTGCTTGATTTATAGGTAGGGTGGGGTTTAGCTAGAAGTAGTAAAGGATTTATTGTCTGAGGCAGAGATCTGTTAATATGCCATATTGTACAAATGAGGATCTCTTCTGCTGCGATATCACAAAAACCCAGAAATCAAATTAGGAAAAGTTGTAGGTTGAATTGCAATACACACTTAAATCATTTACTTAATTTAAATGAAGGGTTGAAAATGAGATTTCCGCATTTACATTTCCAGCTCATGGGCTTGTAATTGGAGTTGCCGATGGTGGGGACTTGGATGGCCTCGCAGCGGCTGCAGTTTTCTAATTTGCCCATCATATATACTCCCTCCCTCACACTCACACCCACACCCACTCCCACACCGGATGTTCTAATATTTAGAGAGATTAGTGGAGAAAATTAAAGTAGGGAGGTGAAGAAATAATAAAATAAGGGATAGTAATTTATTATATTTCCCTAAAAAATAAAATAATTAACATCCCAAAAAAATGAGTAGCATATAATAGGACGGACGGAGGAGGAAGTGTAGATTCTCAAGTTTAAAATCTTGTTACTCCACTTTCTGTATTTAAGGACATTCACATCATTAGATCAATACAATTAAGAGCATCCACAACGCGCGCCACCCGCGTTCCGCGTTTCGTGCTGGAGGAACGAAACGGGCGCGCGACGCGTTGCGGACATGCGTTCCGTGCCCAGGCCGTGCCCATATAAAAATGTGTAAACGGTAATATTACCGTTTTATATCCGTTTTTTGTTTTTTACTCTATAAATATTCCTAGTTCATCTTCATTTCACACACAACTACACATCTATTCTTCCTAAAATCAACTTCATTTCCTCTCCAATTTTCATCTAACATCTCATCAAAAATGTCCGGCGACGGCAACTCCGGCGGTGGCGGCTCCGGCGGGTGGGATCTCAACACGTTTACCGATTGGGATACCATGTACAACACACTTGGTGGTTCCGGTTCGTCGACGCCGGGCACGGCGGGTTCGGCGACGCCGGGTGGGTACCAACCACCCACTTTTGATGTGGATGCATAAGCTCGACCCTCCGCCCCGCGGTATTCGCAGGGATTATCCCCGATTCTGGAGGATTTCCCCGTTGAACCCACTCTGGGAGGAGGCCGAGGCGGGCGAGGAGGAGGAGGGGGAGGAGGCCGAGGCGGTGGAAGCTCCAGGGCTAAGTCGAAGGTGGGCAAGGAGGAGGAGGAGGAAGAAGAGGAGGATCTAGGCCGGCATCCGTACAGCAACAACGAAGCGATGGCGGTATACAACGCCTGGATCACCATCTCGTACAATCCCATCGTCGGGAATCAACAAGCCCACAAGCGCTTCTGGGAAAAGGTCACCGAGATCTACCACCAGATTAATCCGAAAGGCTCCCGGAAACGCACATATACAATGCTCCGCTTTCACTTTGGCCGAGTCGACAAACAAGTCAAAAAATTCTGCGGCATCTACTCGGCCGAAGAGGAGCACTACCAAAGCGGAGCTTCGGGAGCCGACATTCTGAGAGCGGCTTTGCGCGTCTACAACCAGGACACTGGCAAACAATTCAGATTTGTTGATGTTTGGCAGGCTATCAAGGACGAGGAACGGTGGGCCGGCGGTGTCCGCTCCAACTCGGGCTCAACCTCGAAGCGCACGAAGCACACGACGAGTGGCCAATACTCGTCTGGTAACACCGGTGAGGGCAGCGGCAGACAAGATGGTGCACCGCAGGAGTTTGCGGGTACAGCCAGCAATGACGGGGGATCCAGCCGTGCGCGCCGTCGGCCGCAAGCGGCGAAGGCGGCGGCTAGAGCGAGGAAGGGCCGAGGCGAATCAAGCCAGGCGGGCTCGGGGGAGGCTCGAACACCCTTATGGCGGTGTACATGACCTCCACAATGGCGGACACTTCCCGCTTCTCGCCCTCCCAATACGCGGCCTGGTGGAACGGAATTGTGCATATGGCAGCACAACTTGGCCTTTCGACTCCCCTCCACCTCGACCGCCTTCGGGGGATGATTCGCCGGCGGAGTAGTTTTTTTATTTTCTTTAAATTTGTATTTTAAATTATGCAACGTTTAATTTTTTAGGATTTTAATTGTGTGTTTTTTAATTTTTAGAATTTTAAGTTGTATTTTTTTTTATGTTGTGTGTTTTTTAATGAAGTGTGTTTGTTTTAATTGAATTGGGTTGAAAATAAAAATAAAAAATGAAATTGAATGAATAGTAATTTAAGGAACGGTTAAGAAACGGAGGGTTGCAGGTTCCGTTCCTTAGTTAAGGAATGGAGTTAAAAAGTTCAGTGGGGCCCGCAAATAGTAGTTTAAAGAATGGTTAAGGAACGGTGGGGGAACAGCGTAGTGGATGCTCTAAGGCATTTCATAAAAGTAAATGGCTCCTAAGGTCTAAAGATTGAATTATTTTAGTAAGTCATGATTAGTAGATTGTACTCCTTTCTGTAGTAGATGCATTTCTTTCGGGCATGCAATTTAAGAAAATTGAGTTAAGTAAGTTCAGTGGAGAGAAATTAAAGTAAGATATGGAATAGAGTAATAGAAATAAAATGTGTTGTTTCTTTGCAAAAAAAATGTAGATGAATCAACTGCAATCGAACAGTCCAATAAAGGAACATGACTTAGCTATAGTGTTAATTAATTTCGAATTCAAAAAACTAAGATTTCTATGTTTTCTCTATCAGTTCGGTCGATCTTGTGATATGTTTGAATGAAATTGATTGGCTCTAGCTTATGATTGTGCAACATGCAGAGGCTTGAGCTCATGATATGCAAAGTTGTGTAGAAACACAATTTTGCGTGTTACACGGTGTTTGTTTACGCTCTAGGTAAAAAGTGAAGCAAATATAATTTATACACATGATAAAAACATATATTTTAGGTCATTTTCATTCATAAAATTTATAGATAAGTCATCGATCCTATCCTACCAAACTGACCCTTAAAGTATAAAGCATATATGGATCATTTTGTTCTCTTCACATGCCTTGAATCTTGATAGTGTATGCTGTCGTGTCTTAATTCAAAACAATTTTCTTCTTCTATCACAAATATTGAATAGAGATAGAGGTCATCTCAAATTTTAATCTTGTTAATGCAAGTAGAAAGGTATAATAGCCACTTTAGTTTATAAATATCATTGGGCTGTGATGACAAAAGAAACAAAAATTGATGGAAGGCATAGAAGCTGGCCCAACACCAAAATGGTCTATTTTATTTATATGGACCAAGAAAAGATTAGAATTGGGCTTCTTACGAAAAATCCAAACTGGGCCCAAATTACGTCGGCCTCACTTGTGAAATATATCCACGTGAAAGGCTCTCAAAATTAGTAAATTATAGGATGATAAAGATGAAATTGAAAGAAAATTTGAAATTCATTCATGTCATTAAAGATGTGGACCGGGGACAAGGTGGTTGCAGGGTCTAAGTCCATGTAAATAATTTAAATAATGAATGATGAACTAACTCTATTTAATTCGGATATGTCTAAGTACATCTCTCACCCATGCATATATTTATTTCATTCAGAGTGTAGACCCTCTATATCATCTCAAACTCAATTTATACTGTAAAATTGTGAATTATAGTAATTTCCTATGACTATGAGCCTGTATAAATAAATTGCATACTCCATTTGATCCCCCCTTTTGATGTAGGCATTCCCCATTTCAATTACATTTCAATCAGCAATCTCTAGTTATAAATATAGTATGTACTCCTAGATACTGTAAAATATAGTACTCTGTATGTGGATTACTATATTTTATCTCCTATGACGGTATGAGTTAAAAATCTTTATTACTCAGATTTGAAGAAAATGTAATTGCATTTAGAGAAGTACTTAATTACTATTGCATGGATCTCACATTTTTACTTTTTATTCATTTCTTATTCAATTTTATATAGTATTATGTATAAATATGTCACTAACTATGAATTCGAACTATTTTGAGAAGCACACGAGAGTTAAAACAAGTTTCCAATTATCAAAAAGATAAACTCTCCATCAAAATCGAACTTTTCATTAAATTCATTTTTTAGATTTGGATTGCGATAAATGTTTGATGACAGTGAATTTTGATTTTTCTAACGGAAACCCTTTTTCCAATAAATGCAATTGCAATTGCAATGCAAAGTAGGCTTCATTTTATTTCCATCCTTTCATATTAAACTGGATCTCTTATCCATGTTATTATTACAAGAATATTTTCTAAAGGGACACTAAATAATACTCTTCATTTTTTAAGTAGGCTACCACTCCGATCCATTTTCTAAAGTTAAAAAACAATAAATACTACTACCACATGAAAAATGCATAGTTGAGTATGATTTGACACAATTATCTTTATGTCATACTTGTTGATGTTTTTGTATTTTTAGCATATCAAAATTGTGTGATGTCAATGTCATATTTTGACCAATTAACACAGACATGCATCAATAAACATTATCCAAGAGTGGAGAACGTGATAGGTTCCTGAGCTCAATGACTGACTTGACCATATAACCAACTTAAATTAAGATAGTGGTTTACATCTTAATCTAATAAATTGTTTTCATTATTGAATACCGAATACAAATAACAAATTTGTTTAGACTTACCGTGAATATATAAGCCATCAAATTCAATATCAAAATAATGAAAGAAGAGTAACTTTGAATATATAGTATGGACCTCTCTAATTCTTATTAATAAAACAAAGTTCAATGTTAGCAATAAACTCTACGGAAGCATATCCATCATTCTCTATCAAACAACCATATAACGACAATCAGTCTAGTTGCCATTATCGCAAAATTGATGTTCATGAAAATTGAAAATTACTTATTCTAAAGTTACATATAATACTCCTTGTATTCCTAGAAGCTAAGTATGATATAGTATATTACTTGTACTTATGTAAGTTTTAAATATGTTTACTATGTCAAATGAATTGCCTTTTCATCTAATTCTTATTTATGCATGAGTATATTATCAATAAAAGTGAATATACTTTATAGTTAACAAGGTATATGTTCGATTTCGTCTCATATTTACTCGAAAAATATCACACCATTTAAGTAATTATATTTAGTACCCATTTAAGTAACTGTCAAAATATCAACGTTACAACCAAAATTACACCTCGATTAAGTATTAATGTGTAAGTTTTCATAAAAATAATGTTTAATTTGGGTAATTGACGTGTAATTTCGGTTGTCACGTCGACATTCAAATCGCCATAAATTTTTACGTGAAATTTTATCCTAAAAATAAAGTGACGAGTTCTAAATGATAATTACCTAAACGATGAGACATTTTCGGTAAACACTTCAAATGATGGGACGACAAAATAGACCTTTTACCGTAGTTAATATATGCGATTGTGGGCTAAATGAGATTTACTCGATAAATTTAATTTACTCTCATCATTAAGTTTTTTTGTGACTTAAAATTGTGTAATTACTCCCTACGTCCCGCTTTAGCAGTCTCAGTCACTTTTAAGCACTCATTTACTCTTCTCTACATTATTCTCTCTTTTATTTTATCATTTCTCCACTTTAATTATTTATTATTATTTTTACAAAACGAATGATTAAAAGTGACTGAGACTCCTAAAGCGGGACGGAGGGAGTACTATTTACTGAGAAACTGCTAAAAATGAATATGTATTAAAAGGTGATCCTGAGTCCACGTATGCATACAACTATGGATGCAGTGTAGATCCAATACAATTTCATAAATTGAAATAATGAGGGCGATTGATCCTTGAGAGAGAGAGAGAGATTCTGTGGCGCTGGGCGTCTCTTATCTGACTCCAAATTAGGCCCACCAACTGAAAGGCCCACATTGCCTTTCATGGCCCATTTATTAGCTTACATTTATTAGCTACTACAGCCATATTTGTTGCCCTTTTTCAATAATTAGCCTTTCATTGCTAAACATGTATGGTTCATAGTGCCTAATAATATTTATTAAATTCAGATATGAAATAATCAATTAAAAAGTAGAAAAATCGATCAACTAACTAATTAAATTTTTAATACATAATAAACAAGACACTATAGCTAATTATTTACATGGTATATATAATCCCATTTATTTTGTTTTTCCCCCCTACACTATTAATTACTCATTTGTTAGCATTGAGGCTCGATGAAATTAAACAAAATGGGTACAAATTAAGATGTTCGCAGTTGAAAAACAAATAATATATCGGTATAAAAGTGATCATTATAAAAATAAATAGTTACATATAAAAGGTCTATTCCTAGATGAGTTAATGAGATTGGCTAAAATAAAAATTCATTCTAAAATAAAAATTATGAACTATTTATGATTCTTAGCTAGATTATGAAGATTAATCACTTTGTTTGGTAAATTTATTGTCTTAGAGATCGAATCGGGGGCGAATAAACCAGTTATTTGGATTAATACATTTTCACAACACATTTATACATATTTTACAAAAAAAATTTATGATTCTTACTTCCTATTTTAAAATAAATTTATAGTCTAACCCTTCCCATTCTTTAATTTTAGGGGAGTAGTCTGATCTCTTTCAACCGACATACATTTGGATCTTTCTCAATATATTTAAGAAATTATCCTACTAAAAAAAATAAAGGATTCTAGACAATTAAGTCACTAATCAAAATAGAAGCTGAACATTTATGATGACTGCTGAGCTGCAAATTCTAAATCTAGCCAAATTAATATGCATACTTGTCTCTAAAACCAAGTCCACATCCTCCACTAAAGAAGTCTTCCATCTCTAGACTCTAGATAGATCTCTCATTAATTTTACTTTGTTATATACTACCATTATATGAGGTATATATTGATTATAAGAACAGAATTGTTGTGTTAGTATCATCCCAATAAACCATAAACTTTGGTATAACAACCATTAGGAGTTTCTAACCACATGAATAGTTTGGGTGTGGGTGTGGGTGTGGCAATAGCATAATTTATCTGGCACTATGGATGTGGATACATCATAAATTAATTTTCTTTATTATTGGATTGGAACAGTGATTGGGTGACATCTCATTTAATGTTATATGCTGCACCAAATAAAAAGATTGAATTTATATATTTGGCCATTTCCATGCTAACAAAACAAATGTGTGGTACCACCAATGTTTTAAAAACCGGACCGGCCGATAAACCGGCGAGGCTACTGGTTCACAGTTCATCCGGTCCGACCGGTTCAAATATTGATCGAACCGTTTTACCTTGCAAATATAAATTAAATATACTCTTACAAAATATATTAAATTTAGTGAGTAATATATTATAATTAATAGTAACGTATAACAAACATATATTAAACATTTAAGTAAATTAAATATTAAGAGTATTTAAAATAAGTGAATGGTAATATTTAAATAATTATTAAATACATAAATTTGTAATTAGTGTAACCAAAAAATATATTTTTTACATATATAAATAGATAAAATTCATATTATCTCAAAACATTTATGTGGTGAAATAATATTATAGACAATATAAAAACTAAACATGAATTTTTTAGTTAATTTGGATAAATATATGCTATAATAGTATTATTAGTTAATACATAAAATTAAACTTGAATTATTAGTAAGTTTGGAGTAATATTTAGTAAATATGGAGTAATAAACTATATTAATAATATATATAATATTAATCTTAGGTAAAATTATTTTTCATATATATATATGTTTAGGGGCTAGGGTATAGTACGTAGACATTACTAACAAATTGTTGTTATTGGAATATACGTATGTGCATTATTTGGTTTAGGTAGTGCATTATGTAGCTGTTAATTGTCATTATCTCAGTATATTATGCATTATTAGAGGTATTGTGTATATGGGTTAATCAACGGATTGAAGATTACATACGTGCATTTAGTAATGTCTACGTACTATACCCTAGCCCCTAAGCTTATTAAACCCTTAGGGGAAACAAGAAACGTGTGTCCAAACATCATAACATGGTACATCTTATTCGTATGCATTGCAGTTCACATATTGTGCATTATATAGTCAATTATATGCATTACTCGTGACCATGTGGTGCATTATTCGTAGCGGTTTCCAGCCATTATTATATTACTATTGTACCCTCATAATGCACAAAATAGGACAAATAATGCAACACGGGATTAATTACCCAATGTTGATCTTGACCGTCCATTTCTCTAATCTAATGGCTGATATTAAGAAGGAAAAAGGAGGAAATATAGGAAAAGGAAATGAATACATCCCTATATATATGTGTGTAGGGATGTATTCATTTCCTTTTCCTATATTTCCTCCTTTTTCCTTCTTAATATCAGCCATTAGATTAGAGAAATGGACGGTCAAGATCAACATTGGGTAATTAATCCCGTGTTGCATTATTTGTCCTATTTTGTGCATTATGAGGGTACAATAGTAATCTAATAATGGCTGGAAACCGCTACGAATAATGCACCACATGGTCACGAGTAATGCATATAATTGACTATATAATGCACAATATGTGAACTGCAATGCATACGAATAAGATGTACCATGTTATGATGTTTGGACACACGTTTCTTGTTTCCCCTAAGGGTTTAATAAGCTTAGGGGTTAGGGTATAGTACGTAGACACGTATGTAATCTTCACATGGTAACGAGTAATGGATATAATTGACTATATAATGCACTGCAATGCATACGAACAAAATGTGCTGTGTTATGATGTTTGACACACGTTTCTTGTTTCCCCTAATGGTTTAATAAGCTTAGGGGCTAGGGTATAGTACGTACGCATTAATAACAAATTATAAAACGATACGAATAATTCACCAAATTGTCACGAGTAATGGATGTTATTAACTATATAATGCACAATATGTGAACTGCAATGCATACGAATAAGATGTACCATGTTATGATGTTTGACACACGTTTCTTGTTTCCCCTAAGGGTTTAATAAGCTTAGGGGCTAGGGTATAGTACGTAGATATTACTAAATGCACGTATGTAATCTTCAATCCGTTGATTAACCCATATACACAATACCTCTAATAATGCATAATATACTGAGATAATGACAATTAACAGCTACATAATGCACTACCTAAACCAAATAATGCACATACGTATATTCCAATAACAACAATTTGTTAGTAATGTCTACGTACTATACCCTAGCCCCTAAGCTTATTAAACCCTTATGGGAAACAAGAAACGTGTGTCAAACATCATAACATTGTACATCTTATTCGTATGCATTGCAGTTCACATATTGTGCATTATATAGTTAATAACATCCATTACTCGTGACAATTTGGTGAATTATTCGTATCGTTTTATAATTTGTTATTAATGCGTACGTACTATACCCTAGCCCCTAAGCTTATTAAACCCTTAGGGGAAACAAGAAACGTGTGTCAATCATCATAACACAACACATCTTGTTCGTATGCATTGCAGTTCACAAATTGTGCATTATATAGTCAATTATATCCATTACTCGTTACCATGTGAAGATTACATACGTGTCTACGTAGTATACCCTAGCCCCTAAGCTTATTAAACCCTTAGGGGAAACAAGAAACGTGTGTCCAAACATCATAACATGGTACATCTTATTCGTATGCATTGCAGTTCACATATTCTGCATTATATAGTCAATTATATGCATTACTCGTGATCATGTGGTGCATTATTCGCAGATACCAAAATGTGGCAGTTACTTTTCCGTCAAATGTCAATAATAACCCTGTAATGCATACAACCACCTTCTATAATGCAACACGGAACCAGTTTTATAGAATCAATCTGATCCGTTGATGCCTTAGATCTAACGCGTAATATTAAGAAGGAAAAAGGATCTAAGATGTGAAAAGGAGAATAACGCTCCCCTATGTGTGTGTATATATATATATATATATATATATTATACTAATAAAAATAAAATTTAGTGACTGATAATTAAATTAAACATATCTCAACTAACAATCATTTAAAAGTATAAAACTAAACACAAATTATTAATTTGCGTGGACAAAAAATTATAGATTTAATGTATAATAATAATTAATGTTCACAATATTTCATTCAAGATCATGTGTTGGAGTGGCAGAGATGTTGATATCTTACCTAGAGGTGTAGGGTTCAATCCCCTCTAGTCTCGCATTTTAAACATAAAAATCTGTTCCCGGTTCAATCGGTTTGACCGGCTGGTTCACGGTCCGACCGATTGAATAGGCCGGTCCGGTCCGGTTTTTAAAACACTGGGTACCACTTTCCCCATGTCTCTGCCGTCACCACTCCACCTCTTAAACTTTCATTTCACCATTTCATTTACTACACCATCTCTTCCTTCACTCCCCAGGTTTCGAGATTTAGAGCCTCTTATACCTCATTAATTGTGTTTCACAATTTCACAAAATTCATTGCCCCATCAATAATTTTAAAACAAGGTGATAAAATCAATTAATATGACAGAGACTATTATATGTTCTATATCCTTCACTAATACTAATTCTTATTCAAAATAAATTTTTTACCGAACTACGTAAATAGGATCTGAACTTTGCAGGTCACACATTCGCAGAAAAAAAAATACACTATCATGGAAGTTCTCCAAGTGCTTTTGCACATTCTGAGACTTTTTTCAAACCATAATATACACCCATCCTATAAAAAAACATCTTTGTACCTTTACTACATATTCTCTCTTTCTTCATACAATCTCATTAACATTCATCATTCCTTTCTCTGAAATTTTGACAGGTGACAAATTGCGTTCAGAATTTTTGTTTCTTAATACCAAAATTCAATTTTTAGAAAAATTAAGTTAGGGGCTTCTTAGTATTTGAAGGGTATTATGGTCTGAAAATTCAAATTCTATTTATGTACTCTTACTTAAAAAAATGATTAGATTCAGTATCATTTCATGAGAGCATCCTAATGAAAGGATAAGTGTAATTAGTGAAACTGTAATTGGGAATTGAGAAGGGAGATTATAATGGAAGTGAAGTGATGTATGAGAGAGAGAAATGGCGGGTCCATTTGACGGCTTTGTATTAGCTGTGTGGAAAGCTCTCTCTCCCTGTCTCTCTACCTTGTAGGAGTAGTACAATATAAATAGCCCCAGATTGGGATTGGGATTGGGATGTTATATTACAGCTGAGGAAGGTAGAGATGGCTCAATCCATGATGAGTCGACTGATAGTATGTATTTGGGTTTGGCATTGTCTAGTTTGAGCGTAAATGGTCGGCCTGCAACCTTCAGTCAGGACTTCAGAGTCGCATGGGCCGACTCCCACGTTCGCCAATTGGATGGCGGCAGAGCCATTCAGCTCACTCTTGATCAATCCTCTGGTATTGTATATACTTTTCATATTCTTTTGTTTTGTTCAACTAATTAATAATTTGATGGCCATGTATTATTGAAGGTTGCGGGTTCGCCTCCAAGAACCAATATCTGTTCGGACGTGTGAGCATGAAGATCAAGCTCGTCCCCGGTGACTCTGCCGGAACCGTCACCGCCTTCTATGTATTCATTCATTCCTTCATTTTTTTTTTTTGTTGTAACTCCACATTAGTATGATATTGTCTGTTGTTTTTGCTTTCGAGACCTTTTTGGTCTCAACTTATATATATACTCCTATATACTAATTTGTGGATGTGTGCATACATGTACAGATGATCTCAGACTCGTTCAACATCCGCGATGAGCTGGACTTTGAGTTCCTGGGAAACGGTCGGGACAGCCCTACACCGTTCAAACCAATGTGTACGCCCACGGTAAAGGTGACAAGGAGCAACGGATCAATCTCTGGTTCGACCCCTCTCTTGATTTCCACACTTACACCATCTTTTGGAACCATCACCACATCATGTAAGTCCCCACATCATTCATCATTCTATTAAAACTACTATGCTTATATATTTAATTTGGTTTTGGCAGATTCTCTGTGGATGAAGTGCCAATAAGAGTGTACAAAAACAATGAGGGAAGAGGAATTCCATACCCAAAATTCCAACCAATGGGAGTCTACTCCACTCTATGGGAGGCCGACGACTGGGCCACGAGAGGCGGCCTGGAGAAGATCAACTGGAGCAAGGCCCCATTCTATGCTTACTACAAAGACTTCGACATCGAAGGCTGTCAGGTTCCGGGGCCAGCTACCTGCGCCTCCAACCCCAGAAACTGGTGGAGGGCGCAGCCTATCAGCAGCTGACCCGGAAGCTGCCAGGCGCTACCGCTGGGTCCGCACCAACCACATGATCTACGACTACTGCACCGACAGGTCCCGCTTCCCTGTCGTCCCACCCGAATGTCTCGCCGGAATATGATCATATATATGCTTCATTCTCTATATATGTTATACAGTACTACTATAAAGCAAGCTAAGTGTGAGTTTATTTGTTTGGTATTGAGTTTCTTGTAATGTGTATATCTTGTAATATGGGATTGGGAAGCTGATGTCGGTGTAATTCTTGAAAGCGATATGTTTTTTTTCCCTCTCTTTTGCGTGATGGTATATCAAGAAAGCCGTTATTCTTTCTTGAATTATTCATTCCCTTAATTATATACTACTACCATTGTCTTATGATATGGAAGATTTTTATTTGGGATATGTTGCATTTGGAAAACAGACCTGCACGAGCCCAGGGAACAATATTTTCCCATTAATTAATATTGTAAGCCAATCATGTCCAAGTATTGGATATTAATAATTTTTTTGTAAAGATGTCTGATGTTTTTCTTCAATTCCCACAGTATCTGAATATATGTGAATATGTGACTTTGGTGTTGCATATATTCAGTCAAAAATCGTAGATTTTAGTACTGAAAAAAATGACAATGGTCAATGAGCTCTCATTTAAAGCTAAAAGAACACTTTGCGAGAAAAGTCTGGGAAAGTTGTATGGTGCAGTAGTAACTTTTGGACAGCATACATTAGTTTCCAAAAATGTAATGTATAGGAAAAGAGAAGAAGAGATGGGGTACTGGAATTGCAGTAACTAAATTGTGCAGTGTTAAAGATATATGGATATGATAAGCAGAGACAGAGGGAGGCCCCATAGCCAAAGGGGTTGCAATTCAACTTGTAGGATGAAGAATCTGTCATTGCGTGGGTCCAATCATGACTAGATATCAATCACTACCAGCTGTAGTATTGCACACCAAATCTTAATCGGAGATTCTCATGCAATACCAAAACTCATCATATTTGCATATAGTAAAGCAAACTAGGGATTTGTTCTCTCAACACACAATTCCAATGGCTGACATAGATTACTAGAGCAATTACTAGACTATTCTTCACATATTTCTCTACACTTTCACCCCCCCTTAAGATAGGAACCAGTGTTTTGTGCTCTAGGGTAATAGTAGTAAATTTTACTTCTTCATGCCGAGTTTGACTGCAACGGGATCTGAACAGTAAGGGCAGTTCCCGAACAGAACATCAAATGACCTATATTCAAATGCAGATGCACATTAGCATAAGATTATAAGAGATACAAAGTATGATGATGGTTCATTCCAGAGATTTAGCAATATAAATCCATGCTAGGCAGAACTATATTCTGACACGATACCTGGCTATGGAACTTAAGAAATATGTGTGTGTGTGTTTGTTCGTTTATTTCTTGTTTCTTCTCTTTGAACTGAAGTTATTTACTTCCTTTTTACTGCTTTATCTGCTTTTAGTTTAGTAGGCCTCATGGTTATCATGAACATTTACATAAAATTGAGTTATAGTGTAAGAGCATAACTTACTGCCTTGTCGTCGTAATAGAGCAGAGCCAATCGCCAAGACAAACGCTGTGGAATGCTCGATTGCAGCTCCCATTTTCACATGAATAATCAGTTGCAGTTCCACTCTTGGCACCAAGTTCATCATCTAGAAGCAAGGAAAAACCCAATGGTTATGAATGTGTTTCCAACTAGGTGGTAGAGGCATGGTTAGAAAACTTGAGGTAGCTTGTGGTGAGTGGCAGCAGTGTCAATTCCAGCAAATTGGAAGTCGAAATGGAACCTGTCGGAAGGTATTGAGCATAACAAATGCCACATTCAACTTGCTCCTCACTCTTTTGGAGATGTGAAGGTTGTGGTAACTGATTTCCAAATATATGCAGAAGATTTTCAGGACATGATTTTTCTCTTGTCCTATTTCCAGAAAATGTGAATATTACTTAAATATCAACTAAAATCTAAGAGAATATGTTAACAAGCATAAGAAGCTGTATGCCTGTATTGAATAAAGATCGTTAATAAACAATACAGTGGCAGTGACACAACACTTGCAGCATAAACAGATGCAACAAAAGTATGCAAGTACTTCATGAGGTTCAAGCAACTAAGACCCAATATATCATATGACAAAAAGATTTTATTTTATCTATATTTACAACAAATGATAAAGGTTTGGATGGAGGAAATATGAAAATGTCATCTTAGAAATTTAATTGACCGCACCAATTAGACATGACAATGCTGTACGCAATATATTATCTCAAAATACCAAGAAGACCAAAGCAACTTTTCATTTATCAGAACATCATTGCAGGTTAGTTTTAGTTCTTAATAATCTTGCAAATAGAGCTAAATACAACACCAATTTTTTAATAAGTTTCAGCATTAAATGAGGCTTTAACTTTAGGTCCAAATTCAAATTGGGAATATCTGACAGCATAGTACAACAAAAATATCAGCAGCACTTTGTAGTGTTTTATTATTCACATATATTGCCAAACATATACATAAGACAGCCCTAACTAAGAAAAAACAGGTTCATCCATGATATCCAGAAGATCAGAACCATAAGCATGCACCCTATATTATGCACAACCACATGATAGAGATTCACATTCACTACCCGATAACTTGTCTAAGGCGGCAGAAATAGTGAAAAAAGATTTTGAAAGTACCATTTCTTACAATTTTGCTTCCAAATATCTCTCAAAATGTTGACTTCCGTATCTGAACCAAGGAAGCGGCATCTACCAGATTAAAAGTCCAGTCAGTACAAGAAATTCTGATACCATTACTAATTAATTGTACTAAAGATTTTAAAAAGGCGTGTTGTTTGTTTAGAATATCCTACTCTGGCAAGGATCTTGGATCATCGACATTGATAGATAGTACAATACAGCAATCATTTCCTAGAAAAAGTCAATATTGGCAGTATGAGCAATAAACCTAGGATCTGTATGAGTTATTAAAATTAGTTCAATAGACAGCATTTAATTTGGTAAAATGATTTTTCCGTGATGTTTAAGATCTCTAAATACTAATCAAACAAACTAACCTATTTTTATCTGGCGATACGACACTGCAAGGTGTGAGTGCATTGGATCAATAACGCAAAAAGACCGATCAATGCCATCTAAAGTCAACCAAAAGTCCTGGAGCTTATCCACATGCTAGGTACAGCAATGACCAAATAGAAATCATGCATCAAGAAATGGCAACAGAAAACAAGTTTTATTAATTAACAATTGGAAACAAAATTGAAAAAACTTCCACCAACCCTCTTAAACTGCTGGACAACATCTCTTAATCTCGAGTTTGATGACCATTCCGGATGAGAATTATAAGGCACATCCTGAGGGCATGATGGAGATCTTAGTTCCTACACAAATTTCTGGAGAACAATCAACGAAAAAAGATGTGGTCATGGAGAAATCCAAACCGCTGATAATGAAGGTGGAGACCTTGGATAGGTCTTATCCAGGGTTATCTCCAGAATATGCGCTCTCCTCTTATTGTCCCTAGCACATGTACCATTCATGAATCATGACTAAGAGCATCTACGAAAAATATAAACAGTAATAAGGAAAAATAAAATAGCAATAGACTGATTTCCGTGACTTATTAAGTTTTTACCTATTTCAATAATAATATTTCAGATATTCGGTGAAATGTAAAAACGATCTATTCAGACTCATGCAACAAAAAGCAAGATGAAAAATGAAATGTAACAATCAGAAAAATAGTAAGCTTTCTGAGATAACGTTACAATTTGATATACTGACTTGTTAATGTGCATACGTAGATTCTAAGTAAAATCCCTTTCTGTGTAAATTGGAGTGCAGGAAGAGTGATGTGCCCAGCAAAAATTGAGGCCAAATAAATTTACAACCAAGCAATTTTTATATCAAGAAGAACAAGGACTATAACGAAAAAGATGAATGGGTCTAACTCCCTCTCATTCAAGGTCATTTTATGAAAGCACTTACTATAGACCATGTTACACCAAGAGGATTGAGCCTCATGCAGAAGTGCTTCACGTGCATGCAGTTGAAACTCGAAACTAAGCTCAAATACTTGGACTAGTTCCATGTCATAATTCTGTTTATGATAAATGAAGAAAAGTGGACTTTGTACATCACTCGGAGCATCTTCCCTGGTCCGCAATAGCAGTACTACTTTGTTCCCATCCCATTTAATTCATAACCATAATAAACATCAAACAGAACAGCATTAGGTATAAGCCTTAATGCTATGATAAATTCTCCTGAGTGATATTCCAAATCCACTATTAGTGAATCATGTCTACACACACTCATATACAAACTGGTTTATTTCATTTCTTATCGCTTAAAGAATGGTATTTCTGAGAAAGGAAACGCAATATGCTCTGCGACAGTGATAATTCACAGCAACATACACTGTTTCAGTAATGTAATCTATAAATCATATGCTTACATGATACGGAACCTAATAAATGTCAGATCATCCCCCAATTTCACAAGGTGCTCCCATCCAACCTCTTCTACCTGTAGATGTCCACGAATTAATCCTAGAGATCTAAGTGTGAAAGCCTTCATAGTTTATCAAAACATAAATCAGTGATCATGTCATAACATATAAGAACATCTGCAACTCAATCAAGCACTTTTGCAACAGTTGTAAGGGTATCCTCTGTTATCGAATATACATTGTGTAGAAGCGCATGGGGGATACACGCACACACACAACTACACTCCAAAAAATTAACAATGCGCATTGTGTCGAAAGCTCGTATACAACTCATACCTAATATCTAGACGCTAGATAGTACTCATCATTAAATCTGAAGAGAAAATTACCTCCGTGTATATTCTGCGGCAGAACGAAGACGACATTGCCAGCTCTCGGCATCTATTTTTGTAAGTGAATTTCTACAATGCCGGAGACACAATTAACACGCAATTCATCCAATGTCTCTGAGATTATAATGAAATGTACCTTGCTGCCGACTTCCATCTCCGAATCCATAGCAAAATTAGTCTCCAATTGCAGCAAACACCGTCTCTGATAGAAGTTAAAACTCGTGGAGCAAAATTGGAGTGAATTATACAGTAACCCGAAACGGAATATACAGCTTCTTTTAAACTGTGTCAAACATATGCAAAACCGTGCAGTTCCGGCCAATTTCTCGGCGGCGATTAGCGAACGGTGGTGGTCAAATAATGGCACTTTATTTTGTATCATTTTTTTTGTAGGTTTCTATCACTGGGCACGTTAGATAATGGGCTTATCACAATTGTAGCCCAACTTATTGTACAAAAAATGGATCCAGCCCAATAAATATTTAAAAACAATTACGAAAAAATTAAAAACAATGGCTTCCATTATTTAAATTGGAGGTTTTAGATTTACATGTTACGAAAAAATTACTACTTTGCTTTTGTCGTGTGTTATTGCAGCCACTTTTTGGATTGCATCCAATATTTGAAATGTGAATCTACCCAACCCCATTATTTTGAATAAATTTGATTGAAATATGGAAAATAAAAGAATTCGAGAAACGTTGGAAATATAGACATGGAATTAAAGAGTCACAATTTTGCTAAATCAAATTGACAGAGTATCTGAAAATTTAGACGTACATAAAAGCGAAGTTAATGTTATTC